>NC_068355.1:185684261-185886761 GCF_020536995.1 Dreissena polymorpha | reverse complement strand
GAAATATTTATTAGCGATCCTCTGTAAGATTTCAGGTAGAGTCAAACTTTTTTAATTAAAAGTATGTATCTGGTTGAGTCTAAAACTAAAGTGCTTTTTAGCATTTTTTTTTTTTAAATCGCTCTCAAGCTTATACAAAGATCACTAGCCGGATATGAATTCTAAATGAACAAGTACCTGAGCTATTCCTTTGTAAAACTGTGTAAGATGTCAGGACATGGCATACTTTTTTTATTAAAAAGGACATATCAGCTTTTGCCTATAACTTTCTTATATTATTATTGAAATAACGTTTAACATGTAATATCAAATTTTAAAGTCTGAAATAAACTGTTTTGGGCTGTCCTCAATATTTTCTAAACTGATTTCATTATTTATAAAATTTTCTTAATCACATCTAAATTCACTATAAACATGTTCAACATAAAAAATATGGAGCCTTAAATAAACTTAAATAGTTCCAATTGTGTTCTCTAGATTTCCTAAACGTATGTCTTTATTCAATTTTCGTTATAAAGTTTAAATTTACGATTAAAAAATAAACACACGAAATTAATATGTGATTTTTTTCTTCGTTTATTATGGATGATTAATTTCAGCAAGATAAAGGTCTTGAAAAAAACATCCACGATAAAGGAGCGAACGAATCCGCTCTATGGGAGGCGATGTCCCAAGTGTGAATTTAAAGCGTTTATGGGAATGCCCGTGACACCACATGTATGCACATGTGTTGATACCGTAATTAAGATAACATATCACGTGTCACCTTTAAATAACATGTTTAATGACAATCAAGACCTTATTCTCGCTAGGGACCTTAACAAATAGGTCCCTATTCATGCTGAGTTTTATTACTCTTAATTGAATGCAGATGAACCTTATTTCTTCTAATTACGTAATAACTGATATTAAAAAAGCACGAACTATTATGTTATTATCAGATCAATAACAGAAACTTTTTAAATCTTCAAATATATTCGATAAAATCGTTTAGCCTTCTTGTTTTGTTCAGGGACCTATACAAACATATACAGTACAGCCAAAGCGGAACAAACGTATTTCGCGATCCGCGGCGGCAAGGCAAAACGAGTCGATGCCGCGTCAGTTGTTGAAGCTGCGTCAGTATGCGGCGGCAAGTCGTATTTCGCCGCGAAACTTCGCATCTGTCCGCCGAGGCATGCCGCGATCCGCGACATGATTCCGAGTCAATGCGCATCATGAAATAAAAAATCTTAACAAAGTTAACAAACTTTGAAAGAACAATTATAATAATAATTAAAATCATGATAAATTTATTGTGCGCGGATTGTATTAGAATATTCATGTAAGCATAGTTAATTTGTCTGGCCAATTAAGTTTGTTTCCCGCCCGTAGTGTATGTATTTCACACATAAACAAGGTCACGTAATTATGTTTTCGCACATACAAGTGGTCAAGGCTCCAGCATATGGTGGATTTATAAATTAATTGCATGTTGATTTTGCTATTATATTTAAGCTGAGAAAATTAGCAGTTTGAAGCCACATCAATAATCAAGACGGTGACGACTTATTTGTTGTTTTGTTAATTATCAGCTTATTATAACTATTGTTTGAATATGCGTTTATAAACATGTTTTATTTTGTTCATATTATACAGTTAATATCGCTACTTATTACCCGATAATCCCGTATATTCCAGTTTTAAAGCAAATGCTGGTAAATATTTACGATACACAAACATTCTCGATATTTCCTTAAGTATCAAATACATTTTGGCATTTGTAACTATTTATAGAGATGATGAAATAACGTCTCATCGGGGCGTTTTTTTTCACTGAACACGCGATTTACGCCTGACGTGATGTTCATGTATTTATACAACACAAAATACACCCAAACTTTCCAAACGACGTTCTACATGTTGCATAATTTTCGCACGCTTTTTATGAAACAAAGGATATTTTAGCACTGTTTATTTGACGCTAGAATTTGCCAAAGGTCACGTTAGCATTAAAATTCGGAAGTGTGTTTCGGATTACAAATTTAATAATGATAATCGAACAAAACATTAACAGTTGCGCGTAATTAATTCTACGCTACACATACATGTATGTACATGTAGGTGGATATCTTTTCACTCGATCCGCCGCGTACGTATGCGGCGGATTTACTCCGCGAAAGTACGCGAAGTTAACACAGACTCGGCGTCGTTTCGCGGATCGATGCCGATTGCCACGGCGATACGCCGCGTGAACACACGATTCGGCCGCCGCGTACTAATAATCTGGCCGAAGCGTAGCCGCGGATTATGTTTGTGCCGCTTTGGCTGTACTGTATGTCCCTGTTGTTTTCTTTAGTACCGTTTCGGAGGTGCGCGCGAGTTTTTAGGGGCGGTAATCCGGGAGTTATCAATTTCTGGGATTGTCTATATAAAGAAGACAAAATAACAAAAAAAATGTATTTGTTAAACCACTGACTTATTTAAGCATGATAAATTCACAATGTTTTCTCAAAATGAGCCGTTTCATCGAAGCAAAAATTTCCAAAATGGACAATTTAATTGTCAATAAAAAAATTCCCAATTTGGTCAGACTCCTTTTCCCAAGATAGGCAGAAAAAACCCTGACATAGCTTACTAACGTTCCCACGGGTTAGAGTTAGTAAGTCGTTCCCTTGAGTTAGATAAAATGCTCTCCTCTTTTGTTTGTTTTTGGTCTATCTAAGTGTTTAAAAGGATGTGGTCCCTGGAGTGCGGAATGTAAAGACTCCAGGGTCATAATTAACAAGGATGTTAGTCAACATAATATAATATGAAACCTATTGGCTTTGCCTTTTGAGAGCACTGACGTGAATATTATGTTGATATTTATAAAATCTATAATAAACCATGCGACCCTAAACCATTCAGGCTGTTTCATTTCACTTAGTTAAAAAAAATAATTTATAGTGTTCATAAGCTTTTTTTAAGATTTGACATGTAACCTAAGTTGTGAATACTCAACTCTGAGATTTCATCTTTGTTGTGATATTGTGATGGCACAAATCCTGACTAAATTTCATTAACATTGAGTCATAAGGGTAGATTCTACAGTTGCAACAATTTTTGCACATAATTATTTCAACCAGTTGGCCAGGTTTTTGAAACCACTTGACCCAAATTTTACCACTACCAAAATGTTGTCAAGATACAAATTTTTCTTATAAAGTGGTAATTATGTGCATTAATTAGCTTGGACTATAGTTTTATTTGGCCTTGTCTGAAAATCGGAGTTTACATTCCTTAATCTGTACTGTAACTGTGATCTACTTTGCTGTTGGCGTCATGAACTCAGTAATGAAATCCTTTTAAGCCCCAACTTTGATGGCATAAAGGTATTTAACTTTGCAGGCTTTATTTATTGATTTATCCAGACAAAATGGACATCAGTTAATTTTAAATGCTTAAAAATCTTAAAAGCGAATTAATAATTGTCTTATTGAGGTAATAACCAACAGTTTGAAGTTCCTATGCATAGGAATTAAAAACATGCATCACAATAACACACTGTTAGATATTACCTTAACAAACAACAGTAAGCTATATATTATTTTGAATCAAAAATGATTTTGTAATATATAAGCTGCCATTGTTCCCAAACAAAACACCCACACAATAATAACTTCTGTTGGGTTCATTAAACTTTACTTTTAGATAATAACATTCAATAAAAATATTAATTTAATCATGCAAAATTAATACAGTAGACTCTGCCAATACCGGACTTTTCGAATACCGGAACTCTCCCGATTCCGGACGGTCGGGCCAGTCCCGTATTTTCTTCTTCTATTTCTTTGTTAAAAAATGTTGAATAAACCGAACTCTCTGAAAACCGGAAACCGGACGGGTATCTCCGTAAATTTGGTCATTTTCAACGTAAAATACATTGAGTATACCGGACGGTCTAAATTCTCAAGATGCCCGAGGCGTGAAAATAATAATACCTGGTCAGCACAGCGAGTGCGTTGTCACACATTTTGCTCGCGCAATTATCGATAATCGGATTAAACATACCATAAAGGTGTCAAATCGTTACCGCGCTATGGGAGTCCGATTAAGTAATGTAAAACAAACTGTGAATGTCTATAATAGACGTGCGGTAACAACAAAAAGTGATTGACTCGATCGTGTATTAATTATTTATTATCGCCTATGATAAACAATTTAATTAAAAAAATTAATGCATGCCGTTGCGACGATCACTTTCTTTTGATCTTCTCGAGTATTTTAAAAGATCTTATAGCCATGTTTTTAACGCTGAAATGGTTGTTTAATTGTTTGTCAGATAAACTTTTAGAAATATAATAAATATCCATCCATCTGTATGCAAATTCATTCATTTGCCGTTTACTAATTTCGAACACATCTCAAATGTCGCAGCCTCCAGCTAAACGCAGGCTCGTAGAGCTTACGTTAGAGGATGGCGACTTCCTGGTAATGGCAGACACCCATCTTAACATTGCAGAAAATAAGATCTTTAAGGAGAAAATGCTTTCAAGCAGAGAGTGATCTGGGCTTTTTCGTGAAATCGTAAACTTAAAAAATTTGTAGGTTTTGAAATTATGAATATCTTAAAAAATAATTATGACGCTGTTTTTTGTTTGTGTGTATGTTTTATGAAATGTGGTACATGTATGTATTGAATAATAAATCGTGTATCTACAACAATCTTATTTGTGTCGTCACTCGCCTATATGACAAATTCCACGTACGTACATGTATAAAGCACCACGCTCACTTTCGGATTAATCAAATCAAGTCGGTATGGAATTTGTTTTGCTTTTAATCGATTAAAAACACATTTTTTAAGAATGCAATTAACATCATCAGTACCTGCGTACAGTTATCACATGGCACATGTAAATGTATATGGTTTGTTTTATTTCAATGTGATTCTGTACACAATGCATACCATGTATATTTCGGCAATATGAAAACTCTTGGTAAACCGGAACTCTTTGAAAACCAGACGATCAGGCCGGTCCCGAGACCGTTCGGTTTACAGAGAGTCTACTGTACCAAGTTAACAATACAAAACATGTTAGGGAACTTATTAATATCAAGAGCACCGCATAACGGGTGCCAACGCTTAGCTGCGGGTGCATTTTTTAACAAGAGCACCACATAACGGGTGCCACTTGGCTGGGAAAGCTCGTCAGATTTTTTTTTTTTTTAGAGGTCACAGTGACTTGACTTAGAGACCCAAAAATGGGTGTGGCGTGTAGAACTCATTGAGGTGCAGCTACATGTCAAGTTTCAAAGTGGTAGGTAGAAGCACTTTGATTTTAGATTTTAAAAACCTTGACAAAATGTCAAAGTTTTAGCACGGACGGCAAATGACGAGCTGGCTATGACATTACCTCGGGTTTTCTCCAAAAACAGCCAAGCTAATAAATGAAAGCTTGTCATATTTTTTTTTAGAGGTCACAGTGATCTTGACTTTTGACATAGTGACCCAAAAATGGGTGTGGTGTGTATAACTCATCAAGGCACTGCATCAACATATGAAGTTTCAAAGTTGTAGGTGGAAGCACTTTGATTTTAGAGCAAAATCTCAAAGTTTCAGCACGACACCGGCGGAGAGCAGAGTCGACACGACGAGCTGGCTATGACAATACCTCAGGTTTTCTCCGAAAACAGCCAAGCTAAAAATTGTACTACTAATGTGGTTTTACTGCGCCAAATGCAGAAATGATCAAGATATTTAAATGTATCTTTATCGCGCATTTAACTCGAGGCACATTATGTTTATATGCATAGGTAGAGTAAAATATTATCATACTATCTTTGGCTGTGCACTTTTGCTTCCAAAAAATAACATCATACATCATCTGATCAACCAAATTCTGACATGTTAACTGTATCGTCAATAATCCATTTATAGTCAATACCTTTGACAAACATTAAAATGTGTGTTTATACATACATGCCTTAATTTTTCAGACCAATTCCGGGACATTGAGTTAAATTGTCCGGGACTTTTGCCGATTTTCCAGGACATGTATAAAATGTAGCGATATTTAAAGACAAATGCATTTTTGGTTCGTTTTTTTTGTTTCGCATCGTTAATTGCAAAAGTTCGAAAGCCTATCCGAAATACACTTGATCTATTAACGTCAAATTAAACATCACTACTTCCGTTACTAGATACAAGCCACGTGTTTTCAGTGTAAGTGTTGTAAACATAGATGGTGACGTCACTGCGTTATTGTTATTAAGACCGGTGTGTAACGCGTAGTTGTTGATACGCCTATATTCATTTATAACATTTATATAATAAAAAAATACAACAATACAGTACCGTTAGATCGTCAACTCAAATCAATTCACAATACATACAACCAATCACAATAAAACAAATACAACAAAACAGTACCGGTAGATCGTCAACTTAAAATCCGGACAGTCACACATTAGTTACACACTTGTGCCATAGTGACCTAGTAGATTAAAGTCAATTAACAACCACATTAAACAATGCCGCCTTTTCGGTTTGACCGCGAACGTGAGACAATCGATATGATAACAGGACCCCTGTTAATTGATCCATTTTGACACGTAACGTAGTCTGCCTATTCAGGTAGGCATTGTCATGGAGACGCTGCAGATATACACAGATTCGAGGTGCAGTTAAGCCTAAGATAAGGTACATGTATATATGGATTTTGTAAATTCCGGGACATTTGACAGATTTCCACAGCGGGACAAGTTCTTCATTTCCGGGACTGTCCCGGACAATCCGGGACGTTTGGCATGTATGGTTTATATGTTGTTTGTTGTTTGATTAAACAAATTACATTGAAATAAGTTCTCTTGTGAGAAATGTAAGCCAGATATGTTTTCCAAGTTAAACCCTTTGTCAATAACAATTGTTCCATGTCACATGCCCGCAGGATTCCCTACAAATCATAAATAAGTAAAATGTATGAAATGTTAATACATTTCATGAAAATGAAATTTCATCAATTTGAAAAAAAATGATTCAAACAATATTTACACGTATACATGGATATGAATACAACATAAATTCCAGATTGCTGCACTTGTCTCGCTATCAGTCTTGTAAAAGTGTATGCTTTAATCTAAATGTGATTTCTTAAAAGTGAATCTAGACTGACATTTTTTAACAAAGGATCTCAAGTTTTACTATACAATGTTCTTATGGTCTAATGCAATGCTGTGGTTTTTAAGCCAAGCTTACATTACAACACTGGTTTCACCAGTTTAAACTCCTTAACAACAAGCAAATTCGTTAAATTGATAATGCCAAAACCATATCCCTCCGCCTTTGGCATTAAACAAGAATAGCCAGTTAACTGAGTAGGAAACACAGTTTGCAAAATCAGAAATACAAACAATAAAAAGCAACACATATTGTACTTTTCAATGCAAAATGTATGTTTTTGACAGTGTTGAGCGAAACAAGTCAAACACTGTTTAGAAAGGTTGTATTTGTAAAATATTGTGGATATATTCGATTTGTAAAACGCTTGCATCAAAATTATGAGATGGCTGACCCAGACCACACTCAAAGAAGAAAAAAGCCCTACAACATTTATCGGTTTTGATTTCAGAATAACTCCATTATTTATTGCAGTATAACCACATGATTTATCGCAAAACACCTTTTAAAGGGACCGACAACCACAAATGACGAAAAAAGAAAAGTTCTAAAATACCGTATTTTTTTACAATTATTAGTTTATATTGATTTAAATATCACGACTGGTATATTACATTACTTGAACAAAGTTCATATTTTCAGTATATTCAGTAATAAAATTTCGCGATGTGAAATCGAAAGTACATCGGGAAAAAAGGTAACATAAAGATATACACACTATAAATAACGCAAGTAGATTTATCATTTTAGATATAAAATATATACAATTCACTACGCATGCACAATTTGCATTCCTGGGTTTACCACATGACAATGATGATCAATCTGCTGGGGTTATTTAAAGTTAATTAGTAGTTACCTGGCATCTGTACCCTGTAAAATTTATTACCGAATTTACTGAAAATATGAAAACTTAACTTTTTTCAAGTAATGTAATATACCAGTCGTGATATTTTAATCAATATTAACTAATAATTGTAAAAAAATACTGTATTTTAGAACTTTTCTTTTTGCGTCATTGGTAGGTGACAATCCCTTCAATTTCATACTCTGTCTACAAAAAATAGGTGGTAGAATGATAATTAATTAAAGCAAAGTTAAAAATGATAATGTAAATTGCAGGGGAATTTTAAACTTGTTAAAATTCACTTAAGACTACAATATGAACCAAAACATTTGCTTAAGACATTTTCATAAGGCAAAAGGGAAATGATTGCTTGTATCGAGGTATGAAAACCATTGACATAAATGATAACAATGTTATAAGCAGTAATATGCAAGTACTATACACTGTAACTCCAATATAGCGCGGTCAATGGGGTCCAAGCCGCAAAACAGCGTTATAACGGATCCGCGTTATAGGTTTTTAGCTCATTAACTGCAGGGCGCTATAAAAAAAACAGGTATAGAATAGCCTATAATATAGGTCATGTATATTGCCATGCTGTGTTGACGCAAATACATGCATATAAACCGAATCGTATCGATAACAGTATACATACCGCTTTTCTTATGTGCACATTTATCCGATAATCCAATAAAATTGCAACATCACTTAAAAATAATAATGTTGAACATTAATGACGATATATGTTTAAGAAATTCATAAACACAACCGTACGCATAGATCTATATGCCATTTTCAGAAGTGTTAAGAGTACAGTGCATTATGGTGCAGATATTTCATTGGACGAGCGACTTTAAATTTAGATTGAATGCAATTATTGTAACGACTCATGTACAAAAAATGTTTTATTGCGTCATACGCATGCAAAAAACGTGTTTCCCAGGGACTTTCTGATACCGCGCGAAAATGAAAGTGAAACTCTGTTAACAATTGCCGGTACACTTTGTTCTTATGTAAATAAATCGTTTGCATTATTTAATTTCTTATACACGAACTGAAAGATTAAATGACATAATACTAGAATGATAATGAAATGACAGAAAAAGTTGTTTTATACAGTAGGCAGTATATTTCACAGCCGCTCATAAAACATAGTCAAACTGCAACCATATCAAAGTAAGAATGTTTCAATCGTTTTGAATTACTTGAATTGTATAACTATCCCGCTTGCACTTAACTTATGGAAGTTATCGCACTGAACCGCTCTGATGAGGAATACATGTTATAAACACTGACACGCGAGTTTTTCACACCTTTATTGACATTACACAACAGATTAACACCAATTTGCTGTCGGTGTTGTTTAACCTCGAGGCGATTATAATCGGTTCAACGGACGGTTGAATAAAGCAATCAACATGACTGTGATTGCCGCCATCTTTGAATTGTCTGAAAATACATGAAGTTGCATAATACGGATTTGAATCAGAAATCAAATGGAAGGTTGGAGAAAAAATGGGATCCAAGCACCCTCCGCGTTATATTGGATTCAGCGTTATAACGGAGCGCTTATATTGGAGTTACAGTGTACTGTCATAGATGGTCCAGGATAAAACAAAGCACATTGATGTATTAAAATATACATGTCCGTCAATTACATTGTACAAATAATGTGCAAAGTATCTTGTGGAGCATGTTTAAAATTGCATAATAAGAGTACGAATTGAATCTTCTAAAAACAACCCTCTTTAACCAATGATGGGTAATACTAAAAATACTGTTCCAAGTAAGAGGTAACAATCAAAGCATTGTTTAGTTGAGTGTGTCTTTCAGTTTCAGTTTAAAATGTGTCTTTTTTTTTATAAATAGACTAGCCAGCCTAAAATCTTCCTTGTTATGGAGAACACTGATTGTTATTAACTAGTGGTTGAAGTGTGCAATATCGACTCAGTGTATTGAACCACTAAAGAACATCCTACTCCAGACTGAATGTTTAAATATCAAATTTTTTTTTTTAGAGATGGCATGACAAACTTTCAAACCAAAAGTTTGTTTATAGATTGAACAATTTCAAACATAAATGCTGTTAAAGCAAAGTTGGCCTTCAGACTGAAATCTGCAAATGAAATTAAAAATTCCTACACAAAAAAGAAAAAAAATGTAGAAAATAAAAATAAGAACACAAAAAGTTAATTAAGAAAAAGAATCCATTCAAGTGATTATACAATACTCTTAATATGTATGTATTGCTTCCAGCCCATATCATACAGAACTAGATACGTCACAGACACTGATCCCCCATGACACATGTTTGGACACAGGCAAATTTAATCTAATAAAAATTATAACAAAACAAATCTTTTTAATATACCTAATACTTACAATATACTACAAAGTGTCATAATTTATGAGCACATATATATTTCGCAACACATGAGAAATGACAAACAGACATAGTTTTGTTAACATTGATTGCAACAAAATGCCCCCCTTTATGATTACTTTTCATGATCTTTCTAAGGCTGTTGAGAGAAATTTGCCAAGCATTCAAAGAAAAGTGGAGTTAAAAAAATATTGTTTCAAGTTATTATATATTATTAAAAAGAAACTAGAAATGTGTCAGAGATACTGATGCCTTCATGGCACAAAGGGTCATAACTCAGCCGTAATTGGTTGCTGTCAAACGTCCATTCTTTTAAGATTATGTACACATTTAGGTCATTTAACTGTGAAAGTTTGGGAAAAAATCTGTATTTATTTGGGAGATGATAATGCATACTTTTGAGACTATATATTCTTTAATGGAACAAGAGCACCGCATAGTGAGTGCCAACGCTCGGCTGTGGGTGCAGTTTTCAATTGAATCAGAGGTCACAGTGACCTTGACCTTTGAATGGGTGTGGCGTATAGAACTCATTAAGTTACATCTACATAAAATTATGAAGTTTCACAATTGTAGGTGGAAACACTTTAATTTAAGAGCCTATTTTAAAGTTTAATATTAGAGGTAACAGGATCTTGACCTTTGACCTAGTGACCCCAAAATGTGTGTGGTGTGTAGAACTCATCAAGGTGCAGCTACATATGAAGTTTCAAAGTTGCAGGTGGAAGCACTTTGATTTTAGAGCCAATGTTAAGTTTGTAGCACAATGCAGACGGCGGACGGCAGACAGTGGACGGCGTACAACGAGCTGGCTATGACAAAACCTCGGGTTTTCTCCGAAAACAGCCAAGCTAAAAAACAGACAAAGAACTTCTTTGGCCAATGACAGAAGGACTTTATTGATGTTGTTTATGTGTCTCATTGTCTCAGATGTTCCGGGCTGCAACCTTGCAACATACAGTGCTCCAGATAACATGCGTAAAAACGAATTAAATTTTGTAAATAACGATTTAGATCTAAAATCTTTGCGTAAAGTTACGCATTGAAAAAGTAAAACACGAAATCGAAATCTTCAAACGTGCGTAAAACTTCCAGTAGCAAATTATGCATGGTAAACATTTCATCCCGGCTCTGGCTCATCTAGGCGCTCAATTAAAGCTTCAACTTAAAATCAACGTCACTCAAGAGTTTGCTGTGAGGAAGAGCCACACTTAAGAACAGTCGAAAGGCCAAACGGTCTCGATTCTTTTCTCCTAGATTTGCAGGCGAGTCAATACTGTTTATTGTACCTTTTTAATTACACTTATCGTAATTTTTATACAAAAGTAATATACTGTATACCTATTTATAATGCCATTAAAATTTAATGTTAAATATAGTTTTTGATATGACTTTAACGGCGACCAGAAGGCCACTTTGACCTATATAAAGCCGAAGTGTGAGTGACCGTTTTACAGAAAAAATCTAAATGGCCGACTGAAGCGGTGTATTGAAGCGTGGAAGGCAAAAAAGCCATTTCAGTGTCAAAAGTCCTCGCTGCATGCATTTTTTCAATTAGATTCAAATACACAAAGCATGGTTTCGTCAATAATTGATGGACTTATAAGCTCTTGCGTAAATGACTGCGAATCTAAAGCACTCAAAATTATTTGGTAATATATTGTTAAGAATTAATTTTATAAATAGGGGGTAAAATAAGAATTAATTTTTAAAACAGGGAGTAAATAAGAATTTAACCAAATTTTTATCTGGAGCTCTGAACATATATGTACTTTGACTGCCTCTGCTTTGTTGGCATTGTTCAGTTTCAGTCAAATCTAATGAAGTGGTCCTTGGTAATGCGCTTCTTCTTTAACTTATTTAACTTCAGCTTGATGATGTCGAGAACTAACTTACTAAATCATGGTCACTACTAATGTTTGCTTGCCTGTTTATTTAAACCAGTATGTAAGTAATATAATACAGTTAATGATATACATGAAACTGTTGTTGTTACTTTGCATTGCCTAAATACAATCAAAGCGCTGAAGGCATTGAAGATGTTCGCTTATGCAAAATTCAACACGCAATTCATTTTTGAAAATCAATCGCAAGTTTGAAATGAACACACGCCATTCAACTTTATAAAGTGTGTGTCATAGCGCACGGGTCGAGTTTTGTGTGCACTTTTTATCATCCTTATTATTTCATAGAAATAACTAAGACAAAATAAAAACAACATGCTTTTTGGAAGTTCTGAAAGCATAGAAAGTATGATGAAAATGGTAATGATAACTTAATATAAAGAAAATTTGCAGTCACCATATTAAAGGAACATTTTTTTCTTATATCAAATGACTATCTCACCAAGAATATAAATTCATAATGAAAGTTCCCTGTACAAAACTTTTGATATTTGACGCCATATACAATTCAAAATATACAACAATCTTCGTATCTTGTATATGGAGGAATAAAGGTATATAAACATTGCTGTTTATGCTTTACTTATTACCCGAGCAGTTCACACGGTGTCAACAACGCTAACATAAACATAGGTATAGAGCACTCATGCGCTTTTAGGCGTAGCTGTTTCAGTTTTCATCTTAGTGACTTTTACATGACGCCAACAGACACACATGAATATTTTCGAATATTTAATAAGCTGATTCGAGATACAACCTCTGAATTTTTGCTACATCACTGCGTATGTGCTCAATTCAAAGGATGTAGCACTGTTCAGTGTAAGGAATTCCGGACTACTCTCTGTATGCTCAAACGACACAAATTGTGGCCCTGTTACAATTACGCGTTACAATCCATCTCGCAGAATTTCACTTTCGCCTCCAAGATGAGAAAACAATCATTAGCGAAATAGTATAGTGTCACGATAAGAGAAAATCGTTTAATTATCATACCACAATGTTTGCCGTACTTGGTCAGCACGTCTGGAAATCATTCCTTAATGTGTGGATAGGCTGCCATTATTAACAAGTCTGCTATTTTCAATTCAATTTTGTATTAAAAAGCATTGTTCTTAAATGTAGCATTTTCAATTCGCAATGAGATTTGTAATGACCCTCGTCATGTGAAAATGGGTCTTATTCCATATGCGCCCATCATATAAATAGCCCACTCAGCTATCACTCCTTCTGGTAAGGAGAAACATAACATATTGAGTGATTTTAAAGCGAACAGCATCGCCTATGGCCTGACTGCGCAAAAGCACATGTTGGGTTTAACAAATGCTTGCCGAAACGCATAAGACCCATTTTCGCATGACGGCGCTATTGACGTGTGATTTAAATGTGTCGAAAGAAAACTGCGTTTAAATCAAATATAAACATACGATATATTTCGATAGTGAAGAAAGATACTCATAACAAGGCATATGAGGACACATATGAAGTGCTCTCCCGTAGTATATTTTTTATTTTACTCACACTAATGTGTGGTTTGACAATGCTAACACACATGTCATGCGGTGAATATGCAGCTTACAAGTGAAAAACACAACACAATAGTTACACTTTTGTTTAATTGTATTTAATTATTTAGAAAAGTAAATTGCTAATTTTATTTCAAAGTCAGCGTATACGCCGACTACATTTTTAAAAGACATTTATTGTTATAAATATATTTAATATAATATATTAGGTTGTTTTCGGTTTTAGCGATTAAAAAGCATTTTCGAGGTTGCCTATATTATGCCTGTAGTAATTCATGAACTCATATCCAACTGTCTTTGTATTGAGAACTGTTAATATAAACAAGCTCAACCTTCTACTAACCTTCTGCTATTGCATTCGTATTATTATTATAAATTGTTTGTTATATTCGGGTTTAGCAATTATGAAACTTTTTTTTGTCTATCGTATCGCTGAAGTTATTGTTGAACTTATGTTCAACGTTTTATAAATTGAGAATATAAACAAAGACCTATAGATAATATGGGTCTTTGATATAAATAAGCGTCAACTTTTTCCCGAATCTCTCATTTTACGACCTGTACTACGTCATTGAGTTGTATGCGAGAGCGTAACCTATTGCGTTGTTATAACCCGTAAGCTTTCCTTTGTTTATCGACAGACGCATCTATTAATAGCCTCATATATCATGAATGCCAAAACAACCGGGAAAAAGAACCACATGACCAAATAGGACGCAAAAACGCAAATACCATGCGACTACGACTTTTATTATGTAAGAAAGCTCCGCAATTCCTTTGAAGTCGGAGCCTTGTGATTGCTATTACTTAAATAATTGACCTCTAACTGAAGAAAGCAAAGGAAACGCAGCACCTAATTGACCCATCCCTTCTATGTGCGAAGGCAGATTGAATTTTAATAATGTGTGGTTTGCCTATTATAACACACATTATAATGCGGTAAATATGCGACTAACAAGTAAAAAACACTATAATTAAACTTTTGTTTTGAATTAAGTTATTTAGAAAACAAAATTCCAAACCTTATTTCAAAACAGCAAGACTACATTTTTTAGAGAATATTATTGTTATATTTAAATGTTTTTTTTTAACAGTTTCAGCGATAATGAAACATTTTTTTATCTTGTCTATCGTATCCCTGTAATAATTGTTGAACTCGTGGTCAACGTATTATTAATTGAGACCTGTGAATATAAACAAGCGTAACCTTATACTACTGCGTTATTCTCACACGGACTCCCCTTTGTTTATCGCCAGCCTCAGATTTATGAATGAGCTGAGCGAAAATACTACGTCACGCACACGCAGCAGAAAGTGGACTATTTTAATCATTCATAATCAATCTCCTCCGCGACACGTACAATACGATCATTGTTCATTGATTCTTTTCTATAAAACACCGTTCGAAAATATTGAATGTAACACTATATTAATATAATGTTGCCATTTGTGAATACACATAATTGGAGAACTCAAACCTCTTGCATAAATTATACAACTCTTTCTTGCGCGGATACGCAAGCGGGTATTGGGTTAATCATACCTAGTCGTATCGACCTGAATTTCACACTAAGCACTTTTGACGGGCGCTAAAGCGCCCATCTAAAAATGTGTTCAATTTCATTTGTGGTCAATGGTCTTAATGCATACAATAATGGAAACAATCTAGGTCAAAACATTTGGACAGCTACAATAAAACAAGAGGGTTAACACACATCCTTGTTGACTGAGAGTACTGGGAGAGTGGTTTGCTTGGAATAGCAGTTCATTAAGATTGCATGGTATTTTTGAATAAGTTTCTCTTGATTGACTTCATAGAAATACATTTTAAATGTAATTTACCATACATCTTTCCCTTTCACTGCCATGTCATGTCAAAGATACATAATTATGTCTACTGGAAACCAATTATAGAAATGTTGAAGTTAGCTGGTATGGTGATGGTAGTGAAATTTGTCTGAATCATCAGCTGTGAAGCATGAATATGTTTTGAAATTATTTACAATTAAAGGGGTCTTTTCACGGTTTGGTAAATTGACAAAATTGAAAAAAGTTGTTTCAGATTCGCAAATTTTCGGTTTTATGATATTTGTGAGGAAACAGTATTTGCCATGGTCTTATATAGCCATTATATGCATCTTTTGACGATTTAAAAACCTAAAAATTATAAAGCGTTGCAACGCAAAACAATTTAATAATTTGGAGAGTTCTGCTGTTGTCGTTAAAATTTGTGAAACTACGAAGATTGTATATATAAGGTATAAAATAAGCATGCTATGTATGCTTGGCAGGATAGCTCAGTTGGCTAATGCGTTTTTACTTCAGGATTCCGGAGGTCACTGGTTCGAGCCCTGCTGAGGGCGACTTTTTTTTCCTTTTTTAAATTTTATTTTTGATTTTTTACTGGAGCTTTTAAAATATAATGTTTACATTTGTCAATATAAGCATTTAATGACAAACTTCAAAACATGCCAAAATCTGTGAAAAGGCCCCTTTAAGATAACAGCATGCTTTGCACAAGAAATAGCCTTTAAGATCAGGGCTTTTTTCCTTCTTAGAGAATGGCCATGAACGGCCATTTCACAATTTTGACATGGACATTTGACAAATCTAGTAAGGCCATGTTACTTGACGACAAGATATGTTTGTGAAAAACAATGCCCCCTTCTGCGCTTTGAAGCCGCATTTAGAAACATGATTAGATTTTAAATGTAAAGGTCACAGTGACCTTGACCTTTGACCTAGTAACCTCAAATCACGATTGATTGTAGATCTCAATGAGACGCATGCACATTTGAAGTTTAAAGAACATAGACCAAAGAGTTTTCATTTTATACGCAAGGTTAAAGGTTTGGGACAGACAGACACACCTACAATGACAGACAGACAGACAGACAGACAGACAGACCAAAACAATATTTCCCCGATCATTCGATCCGAGGGCATAACAACGGCAATTTTCAGCTGTGAAAATGTGTTTACAAGTTTGCGACTAGTTTTTTACACAAATTTTAGAAGTTTGCGACTCATTTTTTCACAATTTTGAAAAATTCCCGACCCATTTTTTCACAAAGCGAGGGGGCCAGGGCCCCTTCACAAAATCAGGAAAAACAAGAATATCAGTGAAATTGATGGATGCTCCCCGATGATGCGCTTTGTCAATGTATGTGTTAATAAACACCTAAAAAAAAATATTATTAGCCTCGGTGACCTTGACCCAGTAACCTCAAACCTCATCAAAAGGTAGAGGTCCATGCAAGGTACCTACATGCCAAATATGAAAGCGATTGGTAAAGTATTAAAGGCGCTATGAGAAAGGGTAGCAAAAGTGTGCCAGAAGGACGTCTATTATTAGCCTCAGTGACCTTGACCCCAGTGACATCAAACCTCATCAAAAGGTAGAGGTCCATGCAAGGTACCTACATGCCAAATATGAAAGCGATTCTTTAAGTATTGAAGGTGCTATGAGAAACGGTAGCAAAAGTGTGCCAGAAGGAAGTCTATTATTAGCCTCAGTGACCTTGACCCCAGTGACCTCAAACCCCATCAAAAGGTAGAGGTCCATGCAAGGTACCTACATGCTAAATATGAAAGCGATTGGTTAAGTATTGAAGGCGCTATGAGAAACCGTAGCAAAAGTGTGACAGAAGGAAGTCTATTATTAGCCTCGGTGACCTTGACCTTGACCCCAGTGGCCTCAAACCTCATCAAAAGGTAGAGGTCCATGCAAGGTACCTACATGCCAAATATGAAAGGGATTGGTAAAGTATTGAAGGCGCTATGAGAAACGGTAGCAAAAGTGTTACGGAAGGAAGGAAGGAATTACAAACTGGCAACTATATGCTCCACCTAAAATATTTTCAGGGAGAATAAAAAGCCCTGAAGATATGATAGATTGTTCAATTTCGTAAGCACATAGGCATTAACTTTCCATAAAAGACAAGAGAATGGTAACAATACTCTCTCTCTAAGTTATTTTTGTGGAGTTTCATTATTCCTATATTTGTCTATATCGTTTTTAAAATCAATTGTGAACAAGTAGACAAATATCATGGGCACTGTGACCAGATTTTTTTAAAGCATATGTTGTAGTGTTGTTGTTTTTTTTTCATCCAGAGAAGCAGACAGGTTAAGCAGTGATAAGCTGCTTTACGTTCATAAGAGATAGGGTCTTTCGTGAAAGGTCAATGTAAATGCCAAATACAGTTCGGACTGAAAAATTGTCATGATTTAAAATTAGTTATGTGAAGTTGCGTAAAACTGAAAACTCATTGGCTCTGATCCTAGGCCTTATTATAAGGCCTTAAATATATGCCAAAAATAAACAAACAAGCACTAAATGTCCTAATACCTAGGGGCACTAACATATTTTTCGCAGGTAGTGTTCATAAAAAACTTGCACATAAAACTGCTCAATAACAATTTGAGAAAGTTTTTTACCATAAGTGCATACAAAATGTGTCTTCTAGAGTTGTCAAGTTGTATTCCTATAGCAACATAAGACAAACTGCTTGGCCTCATTGTGGACATGTTTTTCAACAAACACAATCATATGTCAATCAGCCGAGAACATGTTTCAATCAGCCGAGAAATTATTATATGTCATCTTGATTATTATCTTACAACACTCTACTTCAGTTTTAAGTGAGGCTGATATCCTTGTGTTGGTGGTACTTTCAGTCCGGACTTCAAGTTAAAAATACCGTACATAACATTTGTGGGGATTTTACAGCCATATTTCCCATACCTCTTATTCAAGAAGGATGGTTGTCACTTATAAGCTTAAGTATGCTTAAGTATGCGCACTTGATAAAGGTTAACAACGCATACTTGCTCGATAATTGTATGGTTTCGAAAGAAATAGTGAAAACTTTAAAAGGGCATTTCATACGCTATATTATGTTACACTCGTTATAAAAAAATGTATTTTACCATTTTTTAACGGAGCTGTCTAACCCAGCTTTTCACCTTAGCTGACCTTTCTGAGCGGCCAATCAAGTTGAATATAAAATGTTGCCTTCCGTAGGTCTGAAACTTTTCGAGGTAAAAAACGTCCAATCTACAAACAGTTTTCACATTTCAATGTTAACTGCTTGATTGGCATGAAACAATTTTACCCCTAATTATAAGGGTTGAGAGATAGAGCAGTTAACAATCAACTTTCGACATCAATACAATTTGTATGTGTCCCTTTTCATTAAGAAGAGTGTCAGCGCGAGAACATTAGTTTTAGGCTGTATTCTCATATTAAGTAATTACTACCATATTGCATTCTGTGCATTCTTATATGTTAGATCATATACATGTTGTTGTTCAAAAATCTGATACACGCTTTGACAAAAATATTTTTAATTGTTTTTGAAAGTGACCGTTAAACATGTAAATGCATAAACCTTTAAACAAGCCGTCGTGCCAGCAGCCTAATCGTAACCTCACTTTTATGCATTGCATTCCAACCCGCAAGGTATCAAGGTCAGAAACATAAATCATTATATAAACATTATGAATGCTATGTGCATGTGAAGTTTATTTTGATCAGAAAGATATTAAATGAGTTTATACGGTGATATTATTTTGGTAGGTCAAGCATATATTATGTATGTGTTTGCATCAAATGAAATGATAAGTAGCAGTTTTGATTAATTTAATTAGACATTGTTCACCATATATACCAATTCAATATGCATGACTGAGCGCGATGATGCACAATACTATTAAAAATGGAATCGAATAACAGTGTGCAACAAACCAATAAAACATGTCTGGTCGAAGAAAGCGCGAATTTAAAGATTTCATTCTTCTTTTGTTTATCTATTCTGTAATTATAAATATCTGATCAATAATATTCAATTAAGCGAAATACCATAAATTCACTAATATAATAGGCCCTTGTGTATAATACGCATCCCCGAGTTTGGTCAAAATTTATTGGTAAACAAGAGCTGTCAGAGGACAGCGCGCTCGACTATTGGAGTGCTTGACAGTATAACATAAGCCATCATGGGGAAATTGTTCATATTCAATAATTTATTAGAAGATCTTTCAAAAAATAAAAAAGGAAAAAAAAATTGGGGGGGGAAGGGTAGGGGGGGGAGTAGGGGGGGTGAGAGGGGGGTATTATGTGGGGGGGGGGGGTAATTTATTAGATGATGTTTAAAAAAACAACAACATTTTTTTTGGGGGGATGGGGGTGGGGGAGTGAGAGGGGGGTATAATGTGGGGTGTGTCAATTTATAAGATGATGTTAAAAAAAAATATATAAAAAAAATTGGGGGGGATAGGGGGGTGGGGGTGAGAGGGGGGTGGGGGTGAGAGGGGGGTATAATGTGGGGTGTGGTCATTTATTAGATGATGTTTAAAAAAAAAGTTGGGGGGGGATTTGGGGGGGGGGTGAGGTGGGGGGGGGGGGAAGGGATTCTGGTAGGGGCGTCGGGTATTGTTTGGGTGGAATCCATTGTGGTATTCAGGTAAGTGTTGTTTTGTCAAAGTAATAATAAAATGTGATCATAAATAAAGAAGTTATGGCAATTTAAGCAAAATGTTCAATTATCTAAGTGTATAAAGGGGCCATAATTATGTCATATTGCTTGATACAGTGGTCTGCTCTTGTTTATAGGTTGGGGTCATGTTGGTAAACAAGTAAGCAACATATAAAAGCAATATGTCAAAGGATATAGGAAATATTTGGGGTAGTACGCAAACTTTAACATAGATTTATCAATAATAGGCATATTCTAAGTATAAAAGGGGCAATAATTATGACAAAATGCTTGATAGAGTTGTCTGCTCTTGATTATAGGTTGGGGTGATGTTGGTAAACAAGTATGCAAAATATAAAAGCAATATGTCAAGGGACAATGAAAATAAATGGGGTAGTACGAAAACTTAAACATTTGCTGCATATTCTAAGTGGAAAAGGGGCCATAATTATGAAAACATGCTTGATAGAGTTGTCTGCTCTTCTTTATAGGCTGGGGTCATGTTGGTAAACAAGTATGTAAAATATGAAAGCAATATGTCAAGGGACAAAGAAAATATTTGGGGTAGTACGAAAACTTTAACGCTCACACTAACACTAACGCTCATGCTAACGCTCACGCTAACGCTAACGCAGACGCCGGGGTGAGTAGGATAGCTCCACTATATATATTTCATATATAATAGTCGAGCTAAAAATTGAAAATCCGAGTAAAATACGCACTAAATAATCAGTCTCCAAAATCGGCCATTTCCGAAAACAATTGTCAATATATTTTTGTGTTGTGAAAATAGCAAATCAATTTGGTGTCGTAAACTATCTGTTTCACAGTAATACCCCGGTATATTGATCGGGATTTGTTATAGTGCTGTTGTCATGACAGTTGCATAATAAATATCTCTGTCAATTGTTTATATTACCATTGATTGTTACCGATAACACAAGGGCCCCTTGCTGACATCCGGGTCAAGCAGTCATAATTGCAAAAGAAAGAAGCAGAGACACTGTCTTTTGTTGTCACATTTAATTCAATTAGGCAATATTCAGGACGATAATAATTATAATAATAATAAAGTACTAAGAAGACAAAATGGTTACTTCTGTTTTTATAGTTGTCTAGATGAATTACTTTTCCGAAGTGTTACAAACTTGATACTTTAATTAAACTTTAAATACAATTTAACCGCTCGTGTTTTTCATGATCTCTTTAATTAAAATACACTGCTGTCATTAAGGCTAGTTAGAGGTAAAAACAAATAAATTATCACCTTTCAATTTAATTCGGCAATCGGCAGAAAGGTGAAATAGACTCTTATTAGCATCATAAAACTAATTATTTAACTACCACTCTTTACTTCAGATATGGTAAATATGCGGTAGAAAGATAAATAGTGGTCAGCTAAGAAATATTTATATACCGGTATTGTCAGGGTTTTTTTTCATTTGCTAATCTCTTTATACGACTTAGTGTCCACTCGCTATTTTGAAGGCAGACGACGATATTAACTGTGTATTCAAAGTATACAGTGTCTGCGCATGAATGACCCAATAATATCCGATAACTCCACCCGCTCTCCCGTTACATTCAACAACGTCATGTCATGTGTAAGTGAGCTCAATGTTGATTGGCCAGCTACCATGCCCACTTCAATAACAATAAGGTCAAGCAATGTCTCATAATCGGGTACAGACCGGGTTTGGTTTACTGTTCTAATTGCACACTTTCGTTAAAACAAAGAGAAAAATATAGAAAACCAGTCCATTATAAATGGCGGATGTTTTTCAATGAAATTTTACACGATTTTTATTGAGCCAAATTCTCAATATTTTCGCAAATGGCTCAAATGGCGAACAACAGCGCGAGCCCTGTTGCACCCCTTTGATGTAATGGTGTAGTTCAAAATGGCTGCCACGAAGCGAATAACAACGATTAAGTTGAAAAGTTGCACAGGAAAAATTTTGTTCTGCTCTAAATTCGTATAGTATACGCACCCCCTACTTGAA
Source organism: Dreissena polymorpha (assembly GCF_020536995.1). Classification (NCBI taxonomy): domain Eukaryota; kingdom Metazoa; phylum Mollusca; class Bivalvia; order Myida; family Dreissenidae; genus Dreissena; species Dreissena polymorpha. Next base: position 185,864,481 of record NC_068355.1, on the reverse strand, counting down.
GAAAAAATCGGCAGGTAAAAAATTGCATATTTTATTCGTCGATTTACAGTAATCTAACACCCTCTAATTGATTATCATGTGATGCAGCTAAGAACTGCTTAGAACAAATGTATTCGCTATATTTGATCTTATAGATTTAACTTTTGATCGTTCATAAAGACTGACCACAATCAAATCTGTATATCTTTTGAAAAGATATTTCTTGGTCACTGTGCCACGGTCATTTTCTAAAATCATTCCAGGGGAATTCAAATAAATATATGGACATTTATATCTCAGTCGTTTGGTTATATTACATTATTATTATTATTATTATGTAACATCTTCCATGTTTTTATTGGTCATTTTTTTGGGAAAAAAAAATTCCCCATTCTCAATCTCAAAAAGTATACATTTTTCCTAAAAGCCTGTCTAAAACATCCCAATTGAAGGCTTCCCATAAATAAATAAATACATTCAATTCAACATTAAGTTTATTTCCCTATCAATCTCTATAAGTTGACTTAAGTAAAAATAGCACTGAAAACATGTGTATTTCCAATATTTAAGTATTTGGTGGCAAGAAAAACAACATCAATTTCACAAATCTGTCAAAACGATGCTATTTTTCCAAATTCAAATGGCCCCTGCCCCATTAACAAAATGGTGGGAACTGTGTCCAAATAGAAATGAAGTGTGTTGGATTTCAAAACATGGTATTGGTTAGGTTGTGTAAAGGACATTGTAATTTTTATACTAATTTCTATAAACATTGAACGTGTTTACATTTTCAAAGCTACTTAGTGTTGATGATATGTATTTTCAGCTTTTGAAACACGGCCATCAGTCTGAAGGATCTTGCCTGCGTGGACAATACTTATTCTTCAAATAAATACAGTTTTCAACATAGCTTTTCAAACACAGCCATCAGTCTGAAGGATCTTGCCTGCGTGGACAATACTTATTCTTCAAATAAATACAGTTTTCAACATAGCTTTTCAAACACAGCCATCAGTCTGAAGGATCTTGCCTGCGTGGACAATACTTATTCTTCAAAAAAGGTATACAGTTTTCAACAATTTACATGAACACATTTTGCTTAAATAACAGGTTGTTTTCTTGCAAAAATTAAAAAGTTTGTGCGCAGAAGATCTATTGATTTGGGACAATTTTGTTTTCATACAACTCTTTTTAATAATTCAAATGATAGCAACACCATCATATAAATTATAGTTATATACTTTATATAACAAGACTATTGCCAAGCAATAAAAGTCCCCCACCTACGCAGGATCCACCATTTCATTTTCAGCAATATTTGTAGTTTATTTATTGCCATATAAACCATAATTCTTGACATGGGAACAAAATGAAATGACGTGCATATTCTCCATATTGCCATCTATTCATGTTTTAAGTTTTGTGAAAAAAAAAAGAAGAACTATTTAAGTTATTGCAGGATCCACCATTTGCAGCAATACATAGTCTATTTGTTGCCATAGTTAACCAAAATTCTTGATGTAGGAACAAAATGAAATGACATGCATAATCTCCGTATTGGCATCTGTCCAACCGTCAAGTTTCATGAAAAAAAATATGAAAAACTTTTAAAGTTATTGCAGGATCCATAAAAGTGTGACAGACTGACAGACACACAGAGCGCACACCTTAAGTCCCTCTCCGGTTTCACAGTTAAGGGACTTATAATCATTTGACATGTTTTCTCAACAATAGATTTTTTGTCAATTTGGAATTTTTTACCATTTTGCTTCGGGATGTGGTCATTTAACGGACTGGTAGATGGGGCTGAAAAAAGGCCTGAATAATCAGGTCATGACATCGAACTACATGCCATTTCACAAAATAAAACAGTAACAATTATGATTAACCACAGAAAAGCATTAAATACAGATAACAACTTGAATAAACCAAAACAATTACTAGAAATGGTGCGGCAGAGGCCGATGCGTATCCCCACGCCCAGGTTTTTTTTTGGCCCGATTTTATAGCCAATTCGGCTATGTTCCGAATCCCAAAAAGTATACTTATTTCCCAAATGTGGCAAAAAATTGCCAATTTCAAAAAAAAAAAAATTTTTTTTTTTTTTAGAAAGAAGTCTTATGCGTATTTTATCTCAATTTCAATTCAATTACATCTAACAAAGTATTATATGATTTTGTTCTTTAATTTGAATGATTATAAACAGTTATACCAAATTTAGTATTTCCCTACTCAGTGGACTTTTCATGTGGAAAAAAAGGCTAATGAATTTATTTTCCCAATTTCATGAAAATGCTGATAAAATTCCCAATTCCAAAGCCATGGGCTATCTTCCCAAAAAGTGGAAAAAAAAACCTGACGCCGCATGTTTGACCCAGGGGCGCCCCAGGGTTGGTAATGGGGCCATGCATAGTTGAGATTGACCTAATTGTCATAAGAGAAGTTCAGTATCAATTAGAAGTGAATTGGTGTAGAAATGAAGAAGTTAAGTAAAAGGCAATTTTGGGTGGGTGTGGCTTATGTGGGCCGGGCACCCCAGGGTTGGTGATGGGGCTATTTATAGTTGAGATTGACCGTATTGTCATAAGACTAGTTCAGTATCAGTTAGAAGTGAATGGGTGTAGAAATGAAGAAATTATAGTAAAAGGCAATTTTGTGTGGGTGTGGCCTATTTGGGCAGGGCGCCCCAAAACTTGCTAATTGGGCCATGCATAGTTTAAATTGACCATATTGTCATAAGAGAAGTTCAGTATCAATTAGAAGTGAATCGGTGTAGAAATGAAGAAGTTATAGTAAAAGGCAATTTTGGGTGGGTGTGGCCTATATAATGTGGGTGGGGCGCCTAAGGGTTGGTAATGGGGCCATGCATAGTTGAGATTGACCGTATTGTCATGCATAGTTGAGATTTTCTGTATTGTCATAAGAGAGGTTCAGTATCAATTTGAAGTGAATCGGTGTAGAAATGAAGAAATTATAGCAAAAGGCAATTTTTGGTGGGTGTGGTCTATGTGGGAAGGGCGACCCAGGGTTGGTAATGGGGCCATGCATAGTTGAGATTTACCGTATTGTCATAGGAGAGGTTCAGTATCAATTTTAAGTAAATCGGTGCAGAAATGAAGAAGTTAATGTAAAATAACATAAAAAATGAGTGAAAATCTCTGACCTGGCCCCGCCCCAACCCTCATATTAACTTTTGACCAAGGGGTCAGATCAAAATTCCAAATAGTGCAGGGTCGCATATATGTTCATAGCCACCATGTGTGTAAGTTTCAAGGTTCTAGTGCATATAGTGTAGGAGAAGATAGTGGCCAGGACGGACAGACAGACAGACGGACGGCGGAGATAACCACAATATCCCCACGCTTTTCAAAAAGCGTGGGGATAACAACATCCCACTAGGTAGCTTAACTGGGTAATATGTTTCACATGGATTTAGAGCAAAAAAAAGTTTTCTTATACAGTTTAAATTGAAGTTTAAATTAACCGAAAGACCCCTGTGGTCTGAATAGTTTGGGCAACTGGGGAACATAATTTGCTGAGGACCACTATGTGATGTCACATACCGAATATCAAAGCTCTGATCCATGTGGCTTCAGTGATTTTTTATTACTATTTTGCTGTACTTATTCTTAATTTCGATTTTTTTAAGTCCAAGTCCATATAACCAAAGTGACCAGTATTGACCACAGGGGCATGACTTGAATAAAAGTGTACAGGTTCAAGATGTTGAATCCCAAATATCAAGGCCCTAAACCTTATGGTTTGACAGAAGAATTAAAACATCACACTATACACATAGGACAGCATGTAAAGTCTTTTATATATACCTATAGCAAGAGAAGCCCCGCAGTCATGATAACTGAGAGATCAAATAATGTGAACAACCTTGGTAGAGGATTTCTCAAGGAACATTTGTTCCGAATCAGAATATTGGTATCTTACATGATTGTTTAAGTTTTTCTACATACATATCAGGAAAACTTTACTCTTTATGTTTCCATTGCAACCACAGTTCTGCATATAATAAAATTACGTTAACAACTTCGGAAAGGCTTCATACAAACAAATATCCCTAGAATGTGTATTTATATTTAAATGTGCAGGCCATGCTAATGTTACAGACATGCTTATGATACAAGTAAAAGCCAATGTTTTTACCGAACAAAGTGACCCTCCTCCGTCACAAACACTTGGATGAGGGGACATTTTGAGGAGTTGTTTGCTTCTTGAAAATGTATTTCTTAAAAAAAGAGGGAGATGGTTTATGATTCAGATACATGATAGGTACAAGCTATTTCTAATTAACATGTACTCAATGCTTAGTAATACAACAGATGCAGACAGCCTGCACATTCTGAGTCTCCCGTATGTATTTCTTGTAGTAACATCATTGTTAGTAGTAGTAAAGTTGATCCTCATTAGAATGCTATTAAATATATAACCTCTAACTGGTGATATTATTTGTCGTTTGACTATATACATGGTATAGCAAGCCTCTGCACTACAACAATACAACAATAGAACAACTCAGCATCATTGGACTTAAATATCAAAAGTTAAGTTCCAAAGTCAAAAAGAAAGCCATACATGAGACTACTGTATATATTTAGCAATACAACAATACAACAACTCAGCATCATTGGACTTTGGTATCAAAAGTGAAGTTCCAAAGTCAAAAGAAAGCCATACATGAGACTACTGTATATATTTAGCAATACAACAATAGAACAACTCAGCATCATTGGACTTTGATATCAAAAGTTAAGTTCCAAAGTCAAGAGAAAGCCATACATGAGACTACTGTATATATTTAGCAATACAACAATAGAACAACTCAGCATCATTGGACTTTGATATCAAAAGTTAAGTTCCAAAGTCAAGAGAAAGCCATACATGAGACTACTGTATATATTTAGCAATACAACAATAGAACAACTCAGCATCATTGGACTTTGATATCAAAAGTTAAGTTCCAAAGTCAAAAGAAAGCCATACATGAGACTACTGTATATATTTAGCAATACAACAATAGAACAACTCAGCATCATTGGACTTTGATATCAAAAGTTAAGTTCCAAAGTCAAAAGAAAGCCATACATGAGACTACTGTATATATTTAGCAATACAACAATAGAACAACTCAGCATCATTGGACTTTGATCTCAAAAGTTAAGTTCCAAAGTCAAAAGAAATTGAAACCATACAAGGGACTGCTGTTTATATTTTGCCTTTTTCAGAGTAATCTGTCAGCAACAAAATGAGATTCTTCACTTGACATGCACTGTCACTAAGTCTATTTATCTTTTCCTGGGTTTGTCATGAGAAGTTATGGTCCCTTTAAATGCCCACCAATCCTTGCTGTGTGTGTCATGAGACGTTAAAGGCCCACCATTTTATAGCATCACATATTTATATGTTGGTCTTTGCCACATAGTGCCTAAAATATATTACTCAGGATAGTATACTATTAATATTTGTTTGTTTTGCATCAAGTTCAATATCGTGTCTACCTAAATGGATATGCAAATAGACACCATATGTTAATGTCAAACTGGACGAGGAAAACGCACCAAGTAATTAACCATTGCTCCTTTCACTAATTACCTAGTCATGTATCAGGTAACATGCAGACCACTAATTGTTGTATAACCTCATATAAGTAATAGGCTTACGTCCATATACGCCCGTTGCATGCGTTATAGTACGCTGTCACCTCTGGACGCGTGATTTTGCACACATTCCTGTTGGAACTTGCACTATTGAGGGTTCCAATCTATATTGATATATTCATTTCAGAAGGGAAGAAGATTACTAGCAAACAGTCGGATATAAAAGGCGCACAATTTGTTCAACAGTTGTCGGCTGGTGGTCCCGGCAGTTAGGCAGCAGAATGTATCTTGTTGTTCAGAATATTTTACCAACATTGGAAAATGTTGTGTTAGAGTTAAATCAACAACATTAAATTCATTGAAAACTCAAATGGACTTGTGTATTTTATTGAGAATTTCAACAACTATGTTACATCTTGTAGTTTGATTAAACCAGAAATGGAAAATGTATCAAGTATGGTGAGAGTTGCTAGGTGCATATCTTATTATGACACTGCAATGTTGAACTGAATGTTGAACCTGTTATAGTAACTTAATTGCTGCTCTAATTTGAACTACGTTAATGTGCTTCCAACGCTATCTGAAGCCAATCTCGCGTTGGCTCCTAAATGTTCGGATATATCTTCACAGGAAATTCACATGGAATATATTGTCACACACAAAATAAAACAAGCATTTTGTATCTCAATAAATCTTTGCTACAAAACCACATCTAGGGTTGAAATTTGGGCTGTTGCTACATTGTATAAGGAACACTGATTTTTAACAACAAATATATAGTGAGTGTACAAATCGAATCTTCTGAAAACAAACTTGTTGACCAGACAGGGGCTTTCATAGAATAAAGTGAAATTACTTATCCAAGTACATAATCTTAATGATGGTAATGTTTTAGTTTTGTATATGCTTCCGTCACCACTTAGTCTTGATTGAACACTTCTCACTATCAATAGACCAGCTGTCTATAATCTTCCTTGTTAAGGAGAACACTAACAGTTCTCAAGCAGTGGTAGAAGTGTGCTGGCATGACTTGGTATTTAAAACTTCCTTCTGCAGAATGTAGAGAGTATATATTAAATTATTGCAATTTCAATGTGATCATACAAAAATATTAACCTAAAAGTAGTTTTTTTTTATAGATTTTACAATTTCGGTAATATTGTAAACGTATAGAAATTCGTTGGTATGAAATTTCGTGGTTTAATAAAAAAGAACTAATATTTTGGCACGTAATTTCGTGGATTTCAAATAAAAATCAATTATTTCGTTGATACGTAATTTCTTGGAATTCACCTACAGTGACGAAACGAGGGCAAACATTGCGCGTTGAAGTAACTATTACAAAAAAACAACATCTCGGATAGCCGACAACAAAAGAAAATGTAGACATGCCATTCGGAAATGACAGATTTCTGATTAAAAATGTATAAATAATCATTGGTACTTGAATTTGTGGTTCAGCGGATCAACAAAATCCATGAAAATTCGTACCACACAAAATTTAATGGTTTTACAGTAACAATTTCAAAACGGTATTGTTAAGTGTGTGCAACTGCCACAAACTTCATAATTTAGTATTCCTATAACTGCTTATGAACAGTATACATTTTGATAAAAAAAACTAAAACATTTACATTTAAATATAAGATCAGTTAGCAATTTAGAATTATATCAACAACTGCTTTACATTGTTACTACTCCACAAAATTTAACAATAACAAGATGTCATCAAAGTCAATGTAAGAGTATGATTGAGGCGCATGTTTAGTCTTGTTCAACAACTATTCGAATATCCAAGTGATGTAGCACAGGGAGTGAAAGGCAGAGAAACCGTTTAAATAAAGTTTCAGTGTACAAATAGAATCAAAATTACAAACTAAGAGTGTCAGTGTACAAATATAATCAAACTTACAAACTAAGAGTGTCAGTGTACAAATAGAATCAAACTTACAAACTAAGAGTGTCAGGTGGTGCATTCAATATTGAAGAATAAAAGTACAATCTGATAAGAGAACATTGCATGACGATATTTTAGTATTTCATTATTAAAATTCCTGTGTATTCTCTATATATTTTCCATTTTTCATGACATTTGGTCAGAACATTTGCAGCCGAATGATATCTTGGCCCGAGTTCCGGTTGCTTTGAAAACATGGCTACCAGAGGGTAGGGCAGTTTTCCTTTTATTAATATGTCCTGCATTTTGGAAAACTACAGGACCTACATTTGGCTGTGAATGAAACTTTACAACTCATGGATTGACTATTTAAGCAGCCATGATTTAATGCCTATGCTTCTAATACACTGGTCAACTGATAAAAAAAAAACAACCAAATATGCACATCAACAGGTACCAGTTAGTACAACAAAACTCCAAGAATGAACGTTTGATTCTTAAAATTCACTCAAATGTGTTGTTTGTTTTGTTCTGAATTATTGTTCACCAATAAGGTTTTGCAAAGAAATTGAACCGTTATTTTAGACTAGTATTTAACATGATTCGTTTATTTAAAAACTACTAAAATACAAACAGACTATTTGTTAAATAGCATCTTAATGTAACATGAAGAGCCAATGATGATGTATACAGTGTAATATCACTCATCCTCATCATCGTCACCTTTTTCTCCACCCTTATTTCAATCGTCATTACCATCAAAGTCATAATCTTGTGCATCTTCATCATCATCCAGGGGGTTTGTTAGACAAAGGGGAAGACGCTGGACGATGGGTGAAACGGGAAAATAGAGGGCGAAAGAGACATATTTGGGGAAAAAATACAAACTGTTTAAATGCTTTTTTCATAATTTAGTACATTTGACAAGATTAAATTGAAATAGAATTGAGATATTAAAATCATGAGACACATCTTTCTATTAAATTTTGTAGAGGGAATTTTTTGGTCCGAAAATGGGAAAAAAACAGTCTAGTTTGGTGGGGGAAGACGCCGATATTCAGCATCTGTTATATAAGGTAAAAAAAAAACCTGTCATCAGCAGCTTCATCATTATCATTCTCCTCCTCCTAATAATCATCAACGTTATTATTAACATTGTCACCATCATCATAACTATTATTACCATCACCATCATTATCATCATAACAATTTAGGGCTGTTTGTAAAACATGTATGCCCCCCATATGGGCTATCAATGTACCTATGAAGTTTCATGATCCTAGGCATAAGCATTTTTGAGTTATCATCCGGGAACCATTTTACTGTTTCAAGTCACTGTGACCTTGACCTTTGACCTTCGAAGTGACCTGAAAATCTTTGGGGGTTATCTGCCAGTCATGATCAATGACTCAATGTACCTATGAAATTTTATGATCCTAGGCATAAGCATTCATGAGTTATCATCCAGAAACCATTTTACTGTGTAGTCACTGTAACCTTGACCTTTGACCTAGTGATCTGAAAATCAATATAGGTCATCTGCCAGTCATGATCAATGTTCCTATGAAGTTTCATGATACTAGGCCTAAGCGTTCTTGAGTTATCCGGAAACCATCTGGTGTACGGACCAACAGACCGACGGACATACCAACTGACATGTGCAAAACAATATACCCCCTCTTCTTCGAAGGGGGCATAAATATTAACATAAACATCTTGCACATGAGGAAAATGAACGCGAAAGCAACAATATTATTTGCGTATCAAGAATTATATTATAATATATGTATATAATATGTTTGTAAAAGCATTCAAACATAATACAGAATAACACTTGTTATAAGCAAAATTTCAATAGCAACTTATATACCAATTATGGCCATACAACTTTTACAGTTAGCACTTTGAAGGCTATTTTTACCTGACCCTAAACCATATTATCCTTAAACAATTGACATGTGTTGTAAACCATAAAGCATATCCCTTTATGCTATGTACTTTGTGAAACAATTGTTTTAATGTATGAAACCAATTTGTGTATATTATTATCTGTCTACTCCAAATTAACAAGGACCAACTCTAAAAAAAAAAATATTTTGGTAATAAATCATATTTATTTCATACAATATTTGTATACATATTCTTAAATAGCATTGATAACGAATCAGAAAGTTTCAATACGTCATCAATCCGAAAAAAAATGAGTTAATGGTTTTCTGTAAAAGCGTAGTGTTGAGCACCCTCTTACAGTTTACAGTTTTTAAATTATACTATGTTAATTTGACAGAAGTGGTTTCATTTTTTTTACATGCTTGATCTACATTACAGCCAACGCGGAACAAACATAATCCGCGGCTACGCCACGGCCAGAAATTGAGTATGCGGCGGCCGTGTCAAGTGTTCACGCGGCGTATCGCCGAGGCACTTGGCATCGATCTGGGCAACAACGCCAAGTCTGATTTAACCTCGCGTACTTGCGCAGAGTAAATCCGCCCCATACGTACGCGGCAGATTGAGTGAAAAGATATACACCTACATGTACATTTGTGTAGCATAGAAACCTAGATTTAAGCTACTTTCATATTTATTATTTTCACATTTTCATAAGCGATATGGCACGTAATGCGCTTTAACAAATTATTGTTGAATAAATTACGCACAATGTTAATGTTTCGTTCGATTCTGAAATGAGCTTTCTTAAATTTGTAATCTGAAACACACTTCAGAATTTTAATGCTAATGCGACATTAACAAATTTTAGCGTCAAATAAACAGTGCTTAAATATCCTTTGTCTCCATAAAAAGTGCGCAAAAATTATGCAGACATGTACAACGTTGCATGGAAAGTTTGGGTGTATTTTGTGTTGTATAAAAACATGTACATCACGTCAGGCGCTTTAAGCATGTTCAGTGGGGAAAAAAACGCCCCGATTGGGCGTTATTTCATCACATCTTTAAATGGTAACAAACGCCAAAATGTACTTGATATGTGAGAATAATTGCGAATGTGTGTGTGTCTTGAGCACTTTTATCGTAAATATTTACCGAAATTTGCTTTAAAACTGGAATATACGGAATTATCGGGTATGATTGGCAATATCAACTGTATAATATAAACAAAATGAAACTAATTTATATACACATAGTCAAACAATAGTTATAATTAGCTGATAATTAACAAAACAACAATTAAGTGTTGGCTGTTGATGTGGCTTCAAACTGCTAATTGTCTCAGCTTAAATATAATAGAAAAAACAACAAGCAATAATAAATCCACCAACTGCTGGATTCTTGACCACTCGTATGTGCCAACACATAATTACGTCACATTTATGTGTGAAATAAATACACTACAGGCGGGAAACAAACTAACTTGGCCAGACACATTAAATATGCTTATATGCTAATACATGTTGTTGTAAAAATTAAACCCAAAACAAATACGTCTGTTGATCATTTTAATATAAAGACAATAATCATACGGCGCAATTAACGCACACAAAGTAACTTAAAGTACTTTAGCCAATTCTAAAAATGACAATGGCAAATGATTATTGGAATCTTATTAAAACATGTACGTGACAATCGTATTTTGTTTTAATTAATTCTATTTTTTTTTATTTGCATTCTTTTAAAATAATAATTATTTATATCCAGATGACAGCAATTTCTTCAGAAACCAGAATGCAATCACTAAAAACAAAACAACAGCATGCTTTTTGATTAACTAGTTTATCTATTTTGAATCCGCGCGCATAAAATTTATTATGATAATAAATATAATTATAATTGTTCTTTTAAATTTCTTTGACCAACTAATCATTTAAAAAAGATTTTGATTTGAAGATGACCATGGACTCGGCGTCATGTCGCGGATCGCGGCTTGCCTCGGCATGTCTCGGCAGACAGATGCGAAGCTTCGCTGCGAAATGCGACTTGCCACCGCATACTGAGGCGGCTTCAGCGGCCTTCTCGGCATCAACTGTTGCTTCTTGCCGCGGCAGATCGCAAATATGTTTGTTCCGCGTTGGCTGTACTGTAATTAATTCATTCTATTTTCAATTAACTTAGAACATTTTTTCCTCTTTGTTCTTTTTTTGTACGAATGTCTTAAAATTTTATCCATGTTGTATTAGTCAAAGATTGGTGATGAATGTCCCAGAAGTGGTTTAAATGCAATGCCAAAAGCTTGAATAATGACAATAAAGATAAATCCAGAAATAAGCATTAGTGAAAAATATAATTGCCAACTAAGGCAAATGTCAAGTAAAGTACGAATGGACAATTTGGTCAATCAATATATACCTCACACATCAATCAAGGCCGGGGCATACACACTATTGACTGATAAAATCCTAACAAGGGCTGTTTGTAAAACACACATGCCCCCAAATTGGCTGTCAGTTGTAGTGGCAGCCATTGTGTGATTACGTTAGAAACCATTTGACTGCTTCAGGTCACTGTGACTTGACCTTTGACCTAGTGATCTGAATCAAAAAGGGTCATCTGCCAGTCATAATTAATGTACCTATGATCCTAGGCATAAGCGTTCTTGAGTTCTCATCCGGAAACCATTTTACTATTTCAGGTCACTGTGACCTTGACCTTTGACCTAGTGACCTGAAAATTAATAGGGGTCATCTGCGAGTCATGATCAATGTATCAATGAAGTTTCATGATCCTAGGAATAAGCGTTCTTGACTTATCATCAAGAAACCATTTTACTATTTCGGGTCACCATGACCTTGACCTAGTGACCTGAAAATCAATAGGGGTCATCTGCGAGTCATGATCAATGTACCTATGAAGTTTCACGATCCTAGGCGTAAGCATTCTTGAGTTATCATCCGGAAACCATTTTACTATTTCGGGTAACCATGACCTTGACCTTTGACCTAGTGACCCAAAAATGGGTGTGGCATGTAGAACTCATCAAGGTGCAACTACATATGAAGTTTCAAAGTTGTAGGTGGAAGGACTTTGATTTTAGAGCCTATGTTAAAGTTTGATATTAGAGGTCACAGTGACCTTGACCTTTGACCTAGTGACCCAAAAATGGGTGTGGCGTGTAGAACTCATCAAGCTGCATCTACATATTAAGTTTCAAAGATGTAGGTGGAAGCACTTTGATTTTAGAGCCAATGTTTAGCTTTTAGCACGACGCTTACGGCGAATGGCGGACAAGCTGGCTATGACAATAGCTCGGATTTTCTCCAAAAATAGCCTCGCTAAAAAGAGGTTTTTTAAAGGGACCATAATAAAATACCCATCTGAAAGTTATTATAAATAGAATAATTTCTAGCATTAATATTCCATGTACAAGAAATGTTGCTCATCAGGCTGAAGTCTGCAAAACTAAATTCTGAAATTCCTACCCAAAAATGACTTAACAATCAAGTAAAATGAAATTAAGAAAACAACCAATTAATTAGACAAATCCTCTAATCAAATAAATATTATCACTTAAAAATTATCTTAAGACATGTTGTTAAGGTTTAATTTTTATGAAAAAAATAATATCTTTATCTCTTAAGATCAATATAGGCAATATAGTTGCCAATATAGATTGAAACACTTTGAAAGAGGATCACCCAATGATCATTAATTTGAAGGTTCATTAGGATCAGCTAACTGATTGGGGTGGAGATTTGAAGCAGATTATAATAGACGACACAGAAGACGGGCCAATAACCCCATAGCTAACAATCTGTGTAGAGGATCAACATATAAGATGCAAATCAAATACCAATTACAAAAACATTTTAACAGTCATTTTGGCATACAAATTATGAGTAAACAATGTATCAGAATGACGAATCATTGGTTCCTACCAAAATAAAATAAGAGAAAATTTTAACAGTCATTTTGTCATACAAATTATGCATTAACAATACATCTGAATGACAAACTGTTGGTTCTTACCTAAGTAAATCAAAGCGCTGAAAGCACTGAAGTTGTTCACTAATACATAATCTTAGATGCAACTCAGTTTTCAAAATTATGTTATAGCTTTTTGTAACGCAAGTTTGAAATGAACACAACCCATTCAAATTTATAAAGAGTGTGTCTTAAAGCACAGGTCGACATGTGTGTGCACTGTTTATCCTCATATTTATGTTATAGAGATAACTTGTGCACGCTGCACATGCTAATCAGTGTACACAGGCTAATCAGTGTGCACAGGCTAATCAGTGTACACAGGCTAATCAGTGTGCACAGGCTAATCAGTGTGCACAGGCTACTCTTATTTGACATGCATTAAGACCTGTTTTCTCTGAAAGCAGCCAATATGTACAGATTTCAATGATTAACTGGCCAATGTCGTCGCACAAGCTGTTAAACACTAGACTGGCCAATGTCGTTGCACAAGCTGTTGCTAGCGTAGTTAAGAGCAGACTGACTTGCAAAACTCCCTCTACATTTGTTGTCCGCTAGTGCGAACAACTCAAAACACTGATTTCACTATGTGTTGTACCTGCGAATAACGCCCACCTGTCAACAATGACCAGCGACCGCCATTTAACATTCCCAAAGTCGATTTTGATAGCTAACAAAGACCACTTCTACGACCAGCGACCAACATTTTACATTCCCTGGAGTCGATTTACTAACAAAATCGTTTTAATTATCATAATATAACCTTTTATAACAAATAATTTGGATTTGACAAAACACATTAACTTATAAATACAATGCTAACGATATTTTTTGAAGCATTTTGTATAAATCATTGTACATTGCCATCGGTTTGCAAAATAAACAAGATGTGTTTGTGAAACTCAATGTCCCCCTATATGATGTTTGACCTTGAAGGATGACCTTGACCTTTTGAAGGATGACCTTGACCTTGACCTCTCACCACTCAAAATGTGCAGCTCCATGAGATACACATGCATGCCAAATATCAAGTTGCTATCTTCAATACTGCAAAAGTATTCATAAAATAAGCGATTTGGGCCACATATATTTGACCTCTGACCTTGAAGGATGACCTTGACCTTTCACCACTCAAAATGTGCAGCTCCATGAGATGCACATGCATGCCAAATATCAAGTTTCTATATTCAATATTGCAAAAGTATTTATAAAATAAGCGATTTGGGCCATATATATTTGACCTTTGACCTTGAAGGATGATCTTGACTGTGACCTTTCACCACTCAAAATGTGCAGCTCTATGAGATACACATGCATGCCAAATATCAAGTTGCTATCTTCAATATTGCAAAAGTACTCATAAAATGAGCGATTTTGGCCACATATATTTGACCTCTGACCTTGAAGGATGACCTTGACCTTGACCTTTCACCACTCAAAATGTGCAGCTCCATGAGATACACATGCATGCCAAATATAAAGTTGCTATCTTGAATATTGAAATACTGCAAAAGTGTACATTAAATAAGCGATTTTGACCAATATATTTGACCTTTGACCTTGAAGGATGACCTTGACCTTGAGCTTTCACCACACAAAATGTGCAGCTCCATGAGATACATATGCATGCCAAATATCAAGTTGCTATCTTCAATATTGCAAAAGTTATTGCAAATGTTAAAGTTGGCGCAAACAGACAGACAGACAGACAGACAGACCAACCAACAGACAGGGCAAAAACAATATGTCCCCCACTACTATAGTGGGGGACATAAAAATCTTGTTTTCCTTGAAAGAGGCTAACAACAACCACTTCAATCATAACAATTAACGATTTCACAACTGACAATAAAACAATGGCAGCCATGATGCTGTGATAGTCATGTGATAAACATTTTATCAGTGCACTGGTCGGTTGCTATGGAGATATTGGCAATTGACAGTTTACTTAACTCGATAGCAGTTTTGTTGTTTACAGACCTGTTTACCCTACCGATTGCTTCTCAGTAGTTTGGAGGGCATCTCCCAGTAGTTTTGGGCTGTTGTCAGTAGTTTTAACTTGTTCAATCATTTTGAGCATTAAAACAGCATGACTGAGTCACATATCGATTAAACGGTACATAAAGCATTAGAAGGATTTACTTTCTATTAATTTAATCTGTTTATCACGTTATACTGTTATAATTTAGTGGATGTGCACACTGCCCTTCTAAACAACATTATAACAAAAGGTTTTACATTGTGCTCACTGCACTTGTAACACAACAAATTACACATCTTTAAAAAATAGCTATCTTTTACATATATGATACAATGTTTCACTCAACTTTAAAATGAACAAAAAAGTCTCATTCTGTGTGAATTAGGACAGGCCCTTGTGGAAGAGTTGCCAAACAACTTGCAATGTTTTATTCTTAACTACCTGAGAAAGGGATGTGTACATGGTGTTAGAGTCAATGGGGCACATACAAGGTATTAGCCAGTCAAATGTGTGATATGTGTGTCATGTCACATTATTATTTTGTATTTATTATTATTTAAAGTTTTACGATCTTGAAAATTTGACTTTTTAAGTGATGTTTTTAATTTGTTAAATTATATTTTGAATTATTCTCGGTCCCACTTTCAACAAAATCTGTTACAAAATAAGGAAACGTTTTTGCTTTGAATACTTGTTGTGTAAGACAAGTCCCCAAGTGTATACAGGGGTTTTGGGGGAGAAAGAGAGGCGGAGAACAGATGGGTGCTGTGAATATATACTGTTGAAAACTTGAGCCTTGATATCAACACTTTAATGTTTAAAATGTACTTTTCATAATTTTTATACCGTAAATCTACGAATATAATACGCACGTTTTTACCTGCTGATTTTTTCTTCAAGTAGGGGGTGCGTATAATATACGAGTTTCGAGCAGAACAAATTTTTTCCTGTGCAAATTTTATACTTAATCGCTGTTATTAGCTATGCAGCAGCCATTTTGAACTACACCATTACATCAGAGGGGTGCAACAGGACTCGCGCTGTCGTTCGCCATTGAGTCATTTGCGAAAGTATTGAGAATTTGGCTCAATAAAAATCTTATTTGTGAAAATGCAAAAAATCTAGTAAAATTTCATTGAAAACATCCGCCATTTATATCGGACTGGTTTTCTATATTTGTCTCTTTGTTTTAATGAAAGTGTTCGCAATTCGAACAGTAAACAAAACCCGATCTGTACCCGATTATGAGAAATCGCTTGACATTATTGTTATTGAAGTGCGCATGGTAGCTGGCCAATCAACATTGAGCTCGCTTACACATGAAATGACGTTGTCGAATGAAACGTGAGCACGGGAGGAGCTATCGGATAATATTGGGTAATTCATTCACAGACACTGTATATAATTTGAATACACAGTTAATATCGTCGTCTGCCTACAAAATAGCGACTGGACTCTAAATCGTATAAAGAGATTAGCAAATGAAAAAAAAACAACCTGACAATACCCGTAAATAAATATTTCTAAGCTGACCACTATTTATCTTTCTACCGCATATTTACCATATCTGAAGTAAAGAGTGGTAATTAAATAATTAGTTTATGATGCTAATAGAGTCTATTACACCTGTCTGCCAATTGCTGAATTAAATTGAAAGGTGATAATTAATTAATTTGTGTTTTACTCCCAAACTAGCCTTAATGACAGCAGCGTATTTTAATTAAAGAGATCATGAAAAACACGAGCAGTTTAATTGTATTTTAAGTTATATTAAAGTATCGAGTGTGTAACACTTCGGAAAAGTAATTCATCTAGACAACTATAACAACGGAAGTAATTATTTTGTCTTCTTCTTATTACTTTATTATTATACTAATTATTATCGTCCCGAATATTGTCAAATTGAATTAAATGTGAAAACAAAAAACAGCGTCTCTGCTTCTTTCTTTTGTTATTATGACTGCTTGACCCGGATGTCAGCAAGGGGCCCGTGTGTTATCGGTAACAATCAATGGTAATATAAACAACAGACAGAGATATTTATTATGAAACTGTCATAACAACAGCACTATAACACATCCCGATCAATATACCGGGGTATTAATGTGAAACAGATAGTTGACAACACCAAATTGATTTGCTATTTTCACAACACAAAAATATATTGACACATTTTTTTCGGAAATGGCCGATTTCGGACACTGATTTTTTTAGTGCGTATTTTACTCGGATTTTCAATTTTTACCCATAAATTTTGACCAAACTCGGGGGTGCGTATTATGCACGAGGGCGTATTATATTTGTGGATTTATGGTAATAGTGTATTTCTTAACTTTCTTGATTAAATGTGTGATTGTGAAATAAAGTTTAGTTATTAAAGGACATTTGTGTTTGGATCTCTCGGTAATCCTTCTTCACATTTTCTATGTGGACTGGTGGCAGCAAATTTACCATTGTTAATTGCCCAAACTAATCCATGTTGTTTTGGGCCATGTACTGAATGACCGGACGGAGAAAACAGTTTCAGTATGCATAAATATTGTAAACTAGTATCATATTTTCATTGGGTGGACACTTTTGCTGTCAAACAAATGACATCAAACATCATCTGATCAACAAAATTAAGACATGTTAACTGTATTTTAAAACAAGGTAAATACCATTGTCAATACCTTTGACAAACATTACTATGTGTGTCTTTATGCGCAGCTGTCTGTTGTTTGGTTAGACACATGCGTTAAACATTGAATTTTAGTTCTCGTGTAGGAAATGCAAGCTATATATTTTTTCCAAGTTTAAAACCTTTGTCAATAACAATAGTGCCATGTAACAAGCGCATAGGATTCCCAAAAAATTATAAATATTTACAATGCTTGAAATTGTAATGCATTTCATGAAAATGCGATTTAATCAATTAAAAAAGAAATGATTCAAACTTTAAAAATATTTACACATATAAACAGATAAGAATACGCAATCAACTCCAGATTGCTGCACTTGTCTTGCTCTCAGCCAGCACTACATTACTCAAGTGTTTTCACTTTTGTCACATGATCTTTCTGATTCAAGCTATTTCCACTGTAAAAGTGCATGCTCAACTTTTACATTTAATTCTTTAAAGTGACTCTACATTTGAACAAATGTGGATCTTCGCCCCATATCTCAAGTTTTACAATACAATTTATTTAAGTTCAAGTGCAATGGTGTGGTTAATTAGCCAAGCTTATGTTAGAACACTGGTTTCACCAGTTTCTTACTTTTAATTCCTTATCAACCAGCAAATTTGTTGCATTGATATCCCCCGCCTTCACCTTATGTATATCTATACACCTATCAAGTTTCATGTTGAAATCTTAAATAGTTTCTGAGATAAAGCCCTAAAAAGTCTGTGACAGACAGACAGATGGATGGACTGATAGACTGACAGACGGACAATGACAAAACTATATCCCTCCGCCTTTGGCGGGTGATAATTATGATCCATTTATACAAGCAGACATATGAAAGTACTATACTGTCATAGATGGTCTAGGAGATAACTTAGCACATTTATGTATTTTATGTGATTAAACTATACATGTCTGTCAATTACAAATAAATCGAAAAGTATCTTGTGGAGCTTGCTTAAAATTGTTTAATAAGTGAATAACTGTACACACTGAATCTTCTAAAAACAAACCTCTTTAACCATTGATGGGTGTTCATACTCAAAACTTTTTTTCCAGGTATATAGTCACAATACTGGTATTGTTTAGTTGAGTATGTGTTTCACACATTACTTACTTTCAATATAGCATTTCTCATTATGAATAAAATCTTCCTTGTTAAGGAGAACACTCCAATTTATTAACTAGTGGTTGAAGTATGCATTCAATGACTCTGTATTGAACCACTTGAGAACAATCTACCATTCATCCTCCTCCAGTCTGAATGTTAAATTATTAAAAGTGTTTTTGGAAGAGATCATAATACAATTTCCAACTAAAAGTTTTTTTATAGAATGAACAATTTCTAGCTTTAATATTTCATGTAAAATACATTTTGGTCTTCATACTGAAATCTGTAAACAAAATTAAAAATTCCTACATACATATGAGAAGAAATGTGAAAAATACAATTAAGAAAACAATAAGTTAATTAAGAACAAGAATCCATTCGGGTGATTCTACAATACTCTGAATGTTTATGTGTTGCTTTCTGTCCATATCGTGCAACACTAGAACACAGACACTGATTCCCCATAAAATATGTTTGGACACAGACAAATCAAATATAGTTCATCACCAAAATTGTAATATACTTAATATGTAAACAATACTACTAAGTGCCATAAAATAATGAAGCACATATATATTTATCAATACTGGTCAAATGGAAAAAAACATTTAAAGAGAGGTTGAGTTAAAGAAAATATTTTTTATAATTATTTTATATTCTACAAAAGAAAGAAATGTGTCTCATACACTGATGCCCCCATTGTACATGTTTGGACACCAAACAAATCCACTATTATATTCTACAAAAGGCAAAAAAAAAAAGGAGTGCCATAACTCGGCAAAAATTGGTGGCTGTCAAAATTCTATTATTTACAATCATATACACATTGATGTCATCAAACTGTGGACTATGGCGCAAGATTCACACTGTAGTTACTACTGTTACTACTTAGTAAAAGGGGAGATCATAACAAACATTTTTGAAAATACAGTCCAACCTGTCAATAAAGACCACTCAAGGGATTTGGTCGTTGTGGTCTTTGTTCACAGGTGGTCTTTATTCGCAGGGTCGATCGAAACTTTGCAAAATATGCTCGTAGTTTTTTAAGAGGTACCTTATCTATGTATGTGCTCTATTGTTTAAATGTTTGAATACTTATGCATGTATAATGAAATAAAGGATTGAAAACACAGTTTTGTTTAACATTTGTATATTTATTACATGTTGTATTTCTATTCCCTTATGTTTTTATTATTTATTTAATTTATCGTATACTGTATAAATAACTATTGACATACATGTATACATACATATACTTGTAATTCTACAAAGAACAAAGTACAAAATACACATAACATAGCAAACATTTATACATGAAATACATGAATCACTACTACACAATCAGTAAAGTTGACAATAATGGACAATAAATGACATCTGATATTTATATAAGACGGAAAACATCCAAGAATAAGATTCCAGACAGATACTCAACGTACCAGTAGAAACAACAAAACACAATAAGCACTATGACCCCCGTCCCCCTCCACTCAAGACACACACAAAATCAAAACACTCACTTATTTTACTCTGCTTGACACTAGAGTCCATCCTATATTTGACTATACTTTCACAGTTTACGTTCTCCTCGAATTCGTCCATAATCTCATGTTTACGCTTTAAAATTCTCTGAATTTGAGTTTATCCTACACCAAGATCACTAGCCACTCGTCTACAACTGTGTCCTTTACCTAACAAACTAATGACCTTAACGCGTTCTTCCAACGTCAAGAACTTACGCTTGGAAGCCATGATGGTTAACTTGAACTGACAATTTACTTTTCTATAATCTATGAACGTCTTATAACGGAAAAATTTAAGAAGAGAATGACTATCACAATGTTTGTCTTTAATAGGCATCGTAAATGATATCAAACCGTTAATTTTCTTAATGAGTTTATGAACGCCCCAAATTTGTCTTTGATATTTTCGGCAATTAGTACATTAATCGCGAGTCACTTAAATACAAAGGCAAACTTTACACTTTTGACAAACTGTCAAATGCATAAAAGAAGCAGGCGACTACCAATAAGCAATGCCTTTTGTAAGCTCGGACTGTCGCCAACCGTTTACTGGTCTGAGATTGTTCAGACAGATACTGCGGTCTGGTCAAAGCAGGTACTTTAAGTGGTCATTGGACATACATGTATGAAGACTTCAAAACGCGAATTTTACTAATTTCAGGTTTTTTTTGCGCACCATTTTCCACATTGGACAGGTACCGGTACTTAGCTGTGAAAGCAAAACAACCTCAATGTCGAGCTCAAGTTCCAGAGATCCCGCATGAAAAAAATGTCCTTTTATTAATTTAACAGCAATAGCTTGGTTGCAACCAAATTATATAATATCTACATATACGGTTGCAAACCAAAAATTCTAATCTCAATTTGGGATTCAAATATTCAATTATTATATGTTTCATTGCCAGAAAATGTCATGTTATCGCCATTTTGTATAAATATATATCTTAAAAGAAATGTCTTTATATGAGACAACTGTCAATAAAATTAAAACAGACAAGATGTTGTCCTAAATATACCCAGTGTTTTTTCACCATTTTGGAAATGAGGCCGAGTCCCTTTGGATTGGAAAATATTGTCTTTTTTTACTAAAGTTTTCAATTAATTTTGTTAATTTCATGCTTACAAATACTTAATAACTGATAATAAAAGTATCTTATATTTTCTTTGGTTCAACTTATAGAGATGATTTGGAGACAATTCAAATGTTAAACAATCTTTCTGAAAACTTTCAATAGATTTTTTTACCACGTTTCAAAAAAAAAAAAATCTTTGGGTGTGGGGGGGGCTGGAGAGGGGGAATAATGTGGGTGTATGGTCATCTGTTAGATGATATTTCAAAAATAAGAAGAATAAAGAATAAAATAATTGTTTTCAAGGGAGGCGGATTCTTGGGTGGGGCCTTGGGGATGGTTTGGGTGGAGTCCCTTATGGTATGCAGGCTTTTTCCGCCCTATGCCACGGGTCCGAAATTCGGCCCCATTCCCAATGCAAATCTGGTTGTTTTTTTCCCAATTGAAAAAAAAAATCCCAATTCAAAAAAAAAAAAAAAAAAAAATTTTTTTTTTTTTTTTTTTTTTACCCTTTAAATATATCAGTTGACCTGATCTGCCGTAGAAAATAGAAAGTATTGCATAATTAAATTATCTGTTGCCTTGAATTTGTTTTAAGAACTGTAAAATATGTTAATGATTATTTAAGACTTAACTTTTTATCCTCAAAATCCGGCGCTTCCCGCGATTTTTTTCACCTCAAAAAGGCCAAGCCTTTTCCCCAAATTCAGATTAAAAAACCTGCACTAATCACACATGTTCATAATATTTTGTAAAATTTTAATAATAAGTTATCAAAATAGTCGTTATTTACCAGTTAACGGCTTCTTTGAAATATAAGAAACACTGTTTTAAATAATTTACATGCGATAATTTTTCCCAATTGAGCCAATTTTGCGATTAATTTTTTTCCCAAAATGGGGGTTTTCACGACGCGAAATTCCCAAAATTCCAGTGTGGCGTTTTCCCAAAATGGAGCGGAAAAAGCCTGGTATGTAAGGTAAGTGTTGAAAGAGCTGTGTTCGTGAAACACAATGCCCCCTACATGTACTACGCCGCTTTAAAGCCATATATTTGACCTTTGACCTTGAAAGATGACCTTGACCTTTCACCACTCAAAATGTGCAGCTCCATGAGATATGCATGCATGCCAAATATCAAGTTGCTATCTTCAATATTGCAAAATTTGACATTTGACCTTGAAGGATGACCTTGACCTTTCACCACTCAAAATGTGCAGCTCCATGAGATATGCATGTTTCCCAATTATCGAGTTGCTATCTTCAATATAAAAAAATTTGACACTTGACCTTTGACCTTGAAGGATGACCTTGACCTTTCACCACTCAAAATGTGCAACTCCATGAGATACCCATGCATGCCAAATATTGAGTTGCTATCTTCAATATTGCAAAATTTGATCTTTGACCTTGAGGGATGACCTTGACCTTTTCACCACTCAAAATGTTCAGCTCCATGAGATACGCATGCATGCCAAATATCGAATTGCTATCTTCAATATCGCACAATTTGACTATTGACCTTGAAGGATGACCTTGACCTTTCACCACTCAAAATGTGCAGCTCCATGAGATGCGCATGCATGCCAAACATCGAGTTGCTTTCTTCAATATTGCATAATTTGAACTTTGACCTTGAAGGATGACCTTGACCTTTCACCACTCAAAATATGCAGCTCCATGAGGATACACATGCATGCCAAACATCGAGTTGCTATCTTCAATATTGCACAATTTGACCTTAGACCTCGACCTTTGACCTTGAAGGATGACCTTGACCTTTCACCACTCAAAATGTGCAGCTCCATGAGATACGCATGCATGCCAAATATCGAGTTGCTATCTTCAATATTGCAAAATTTTACCTTTAACCTTTACCTTTGACTTTGAAGGATGACGTTGACCTTTCACCACTCAAAATGTGATGCTCCATAAGATACATATACATGCCAAATATCAAGTTGCAATTTTCAATATTGCAAAAGTTATGACCAATGTTAAAGTTTTCGGACGAACGGACAGACGCCATATATTTGACATTAGACTTTGAAGGAAGACCTTGACCTTTCACCACTCAAAATGTGCAGCTCCATGAGATTCACATGCATGCCAAATATCAAGTTGCTATCTTCAATATAGCAAAATTAGACCTTTGACCTTGACCTTTGACCTTTAAGGATGACCTTGACCGTAAACTTTTACCACTTAAAATGTGCAGTTCCATGAGGTGCACATGCATGCCAATTATCAAGTTGCTGTCTTCAAGATTGCAAAAGTTATGACTTATGTTTAAGTTTTTGGATGGACGGAGAGATGCCATATATTTGACCTTTAACCTTGAAGAATGACCTTGAACTTCCACCACTCAAAATGTGCAGCTCCATGAGATACACATCCATGCCAAATACCAAGGGATATCTTCAATACTGCAAAAGTTATGGCCAATGTTAAAGTTTTGCATGGACGCACAGACTGACAGACAGTTCAACTGCTACCGGTGGCATTAAAAAAGGGAAAAAAAATAAAATTGGGGGGGGGGGATTCTGGGGTGGGGCCTGGGGGATGTTTTGGGTGAAGTCCATTGTGGTATGTCAGGAAAGTGTTGTTTTGTAAAAGTATGAATCAAATCTGATCCTAAATAAAGAAGTTATGGCAATTTAAGCAAAATTTATTTATTTGACCTTGAGAGTCAAGGTCATTCAAAGGTCAAGGTCTAATTCAACTTGCCAGATACAGTACCCTCATGATAGCAAGAAAGTGTTTGAAGTTTGAAAGCAATAGCCTTGATACTTTAAAAGTAAAGTGCATCTAAACACAAAGTTTATCCAAATATTGAAAGTTACTAAAAAAGGACCATAATTCTGTCAAAATGCCTACCAGAGTTATGCAACTTGTCCTGAACAGTCCCCTTATGATAGTTAGCATGTGTTCTAATTATGAAAGCAATAGCCAAGATACTTTAGGAGTACAATGGACCAAAACACAAAACTTAACCAAATGTTCAATTCTCTTAGTATAAAAGGGGCCAAAATTCTGTCAAAATGCCATAACTTTGCCTGCACATTCCCCTCATGATAGTTAGTAAATATTGCATGTATGAAAGCAATAGCTTTGATACTTAAGGAATAAAGTGGACCTAAACACAAAACTTAACCAAATTTTCAATTTTCTAAGTTAAAAAAGGGGCATAACTCTAAAAATAATGCTGACAGATTAATTCAACTTGACATACAAAATTGTGTTGTTGCCATAAAGAAGTATTCCAAGTTTGAGTTAATTATCTTTGATAGTGTTAAAGTTATTTGACTTAATAAACAAGAATATCAGTGAAACTGATGGATGATCCCCAATGATGCGCTTTGTCGATGTATGTGTTAATAAACACCTTAAAAAATATAGTATTAGCCTTGGTGACCTTGACCCAGTGACCTCAAACCTCATCAAAAGGTAGAGGTCCTTGCAAGGTACCTACATGCCAAATATGAAAGTTATTGGTAAAGTATTGAAGGCGCTATGAGAAAGGTAGCAAAAGTGTGATAGAAGGAAGTCTATTATTAGCCTCGGTGACCTTGACCCCAGTAACCTCAAACCTCATCAAAAGGTAGAGTTCCATTCACGGAACCTACATGCTAAATATGAAAGCGATTGGTTAAGTATTGAAGGCGCTATGAGAAACGGTAGCAAAAGTGTGACAGAAGGAAGTCTATTATTAGCCTCAGTGACCTTGACCCCAGTGACCTCAAACCTCATCAAAAGGTAGAGGTCCATGCAAGGTACCAACATGCCAAATATGAAAGCGATTAGTTAAGTAAAGGCGCTATGAGAAACGGTAGCAAAAGTGTGACGGAATGAAGGAAGGAAGTAAGGAACTACAAACTGGCAACTATATGCTCCACTGAAAATATTTTCGAGTAGCATAAAAACTTTCACCAACGCCGACGGCTACGCTGACGCAGGGGCTAGTAGTAAAGCTCTCATTTTTCTTTGAAAAGTCAAGCTAACAAGAGGGTCAACACACATCCTTGTTGACTGCCATTACTAAGACAATTTTGGTGGGAATAGCAGTTAATTAAGATAAATCACTAGCCTAAGATAGAACAACAAGTGTCATCAGATAGGATGCAATGTGCACACATTATGTTCTTTGGTTAACAGTCAAAAGAAAATAAAGTACCAACTGAACAATTGTCATGATTTCAGATTAGCAATGGAAAGTGCTATTAAACTAAAAATCTGATCCAATTTTGATCCAGGCTAAGTTCTGACTGGCCTTGAAGGTATACAAGAGGTCCTAAGGGGCTAATCTAAGGCTTTCAGACTAAAGCATTATGAGCAAGTGGTTTTTGCAAGGTTTATTTTTTTTTAAAGAAAACTACCCCAGCACCTGGCAGCGATTTTTTTAAAAACAACAACATAATCATGCCAAGAAATAATTACAACACAATTTGTGTTAATGTGTTTATTAACTTTCACAATGAGTGTGTTACTGTAAACAAATGTGACCGCTGGAGTCGTCAAATTGTATTCCTATAGTCACAAAAGAGAACTGCTGCGCCTCATTGCTGTCTTGTTTTTTTAACAGACATTAAATGACTTTCACTACGCATATCAATTATTATATTTCATCTTGATAAATAAATAACTATAGCCTACTGCAGTTATAGTTACACTGAAATCCTGGTGTCAGTGGTACTTACAGTGCGGACTTAAGATAAACCTTAAAGAGAATTTGGAATTCACTGCAATTAACTGCAAATCTGAAGATTGAGTAGTTGAATTCAAAGCCCTGCATATAAATTTTGTGAAGATTGTTCAATAACTTAATTTTACACTTATTAACATAAATATGCACACTTATTTAGGTTTAACAAAGTTAGTTTGTTAAACTATTGTATGCAATTAATTTTTTTTTAAGTGAACACTTAACATTGCATATTATATGCAACATAGAGGACAATATATTTATTCCCTATAGTAAGTTAGAGTTAAAATAAAAATGATGCATTTTTCAAATTTTTGGCTTTTCTTGCTATAATTCTTTAGAATTCTAATGAGAGAAATACAAGCTTTTTATTAAAGTTTATCTAGGGATCTAGTTTTAAACCCCAAGTGATTCAGTTGTGAATTCTTCCAAGATATCATTGTGATTTATGTTGTGGCCAAGTTTCATGAAGATTGAGTCACACCTCTACAGAGTTCACAAGGTGATAATTGATGACGCAAAAGACTAGAAAGAGGATGGACAAAAGGGAATAACACAAGCCGTGTCTTTGTGTGAATCCACTCGTAATTGACAGCACTCAATGAGTAATTTAAGATGCTTATAGATGCTTATAGTCAATTGACAATATTTAAGCACCTTGATAGGAGCAAGGGGTCTTTTTATATTTTGCTGGTCTGACACTGATATGGTTTTAAACAGACCAATAGATAGTACGCCCAAAACAAGATGTTATAGTAACAGATAACCCAATATTTGATTCATGCTCTTTATAATACTGTGTTACTATAGCAACTTTTAAACATAGAAAACACATCATAATTCATGAATTATTTAGACAGACATTTGAATATCAGATGTATTGGAACAATTTGTCCAACCATTGTCCAATGTAGTTGTAACATTATACACATATTTTTTATTACCACAAGCAAGTTTGATAATGACAACACACATCCTGTTTTTTTAGACCCCTATTCATGGGTAAGACATTCCTGTCAACTGGCACCATCATCATCGTCATCATCATCATCATCGTCATCATCAACATCATCATCATCATCATAACCCCCATCATCATCATCATCATTGTTGTCGTCATCATTATCATCACCATACTCATCATCGTCATCGTCAGCATCATCATCAACATCATCATCAACATCATCATCATCAACAACATCATCATCAACATCATCATCACTGCCATCATCATCAACATCATCATCATCATCATCATCATCAACATCATCAAAATCATCAACATCATCATCACCACCATCAACATCATCAACATCATCACCATTATCATCATCGACAGTGCTCCAGATAACATGCGTTAAGGCGTAAAAACGAATTTAATTTCTTAAATAACGATTTAGAGTTAAAATCTTTGCGTAAAGTTACGCATTGAAAAAATAAAACACGAATTCGACATTTTCGAACGTGCGTAAAACTTCCAGTAGCAAATTATATACGGTAAACATTTCATCCTGGTTTTGACTCGTCTAGGCGCTCAATTAAAACTACAACTTTAAGTCAAAGTCACTCAAGCATTTGCTGTGATGAAAAGCCACACCTAAGAACGGTCAATAGGTCAAACGGTCTCGATTATGTTCTCCTAGTATTGCAGGCGAGTCATTATTGTTTATTGTACCTTTTTAATTACACTTATCGTAATTTTTAAAGACAAGTAATATACTGTATACCTATTCAAAATGTCATTAAAATTAAATCATACATGCCATAATTTTTTAGGTCCAAAGCGGGACATTCCATAAAAATTGTCGGGACATTTGACCAAAAAGCAGGACACCTAAAACTATCTATCATTCCACCTTTACTATAGTCAGTATAGTACTAACAAAAACTTTTGATACTTTTATTCAAGACATAAAACATCTGATATGAAGCATGAAATCTAAAACATAACAATAACAGTTTTATTAAATAAGACAATAGCAAACAACGAAGATAATATTCATCTGTTTAAGAGTACAAAATCTAGAACATTACGACAACAATACTCATTATATTAATTTCAATGGTAAACATTAACGCAGGGGAGGCTATCCAGTTGACTGAAAGTACGGGTTACAGTACACTATCTACCGAACAGTTACATCAGTTACACACGGAATGCACGGCCGTACACTTTTCCGTATTTTGTTTTCTTCTTATATACACAGATTAAACTGAATTGTGAATTGTCAGGCACTGTATTGGGGTAGTGTCAAACTGTCATGAATAACAACACGTTGTTTTTATTACAATAACACAAGACAAGATGGGTACCACTTTTACTGTTTGTTGCGATGTTTTTTAAGCATGTGTCCATGCGCAGTTTATTACTTGTCAATTGTCGCGGTTTAATTGGAGTTGGGTCAAACTGTCATGCATAGCACCTCGTTGTTTTTAGCTTAATTGGAGTAGGGTCAAACTGTCATGCATAGCACCTCATTGTTTTTATTACAATTACACTAGACAGGATGGGTATCACTTATTGGACTGTTTGTTGCGATTTTGGTATATTGCACATTCGAAATATCCCGCTATATTGGAACTAAACATTGAATGTAAAAGACTCATTTATGACGTAGCGTTAATTTTACAAAAAACTTGTTTTGTTAACCGTTTCAAACAAATACAAAATAAACACATTTTCAACATTTATTTCATTATAATAAAACTATCGATAGCAATAAGCGACCACTATCTTGAAGACCACCATGGTGTGAATGCCTGATGAAATCAATAATTAGCCGATAAATCGCTGATAAGGTGTCATAAACAACACTGGTACACACGATAAGTAGAATTGGATTGTTAATTGGGGCAGGGACCTATACATGTTTGTATAGGTCCCTGATTGGGGGCAATAAAGGGATTAGCGGTATAAGTGTTAGCGAAACAGAGCTTGAATAGCGAATTTTATTGGGAAACTATACACCTTACATCGTTTTTTACGAACGTCGGGACAAATCGTCTCATGGCGGGACGGCGGGACAAAGGGCCCAAAAGAGGGACTGTCCCGCCGAGATCGGGACGTATGGCATGTACGATTAAATGTTAAATATAGTTTTTGATATGACTTGAACGGCGACCAAAAGGCCATTATGACCTAAGCCGAAGTGTCAGTGACCGTTTTACATAAAAAATCAAAATGGTCGACCTAAGCGGTGTATCGAAGCGTGAAAGGCAAAAAAAGCCATTTCAGTGTCAAAAGTCCACGCTGCATGCATTCTTTCAATTAGATTCAAATACCCAAAGCATGGTTTCGTCAATAATTGATGAACTCATAAGCTCTTGCGAAGCTGTCCGATTATGGGAAAGAAAGAAGCGGAGAAGGAAAGCCAGGCTTTTCCAAGACTATAAACCAAAATGTTGAATTGTTGATGTGTCAAAAACAATGAATAAATCATCATCGTCATCATCATATTCATATACATCTTCATATTCATCATTTTCAACATATTCATCATATTCTTCAGCATCATATTTATCATTTTCAACATGCCATAATCATCATGATAATAATCATCATCATCATCATTATCATCATCATCATCATCATCATCATCATCATCATCATCATCATCATCACTGCCATCATCATCACCCCCATCATCATCATCATCATCACCGCCATCATCATCATCATCATCGTCAGCATCATCATCAACATCATCATCACTGCCATCATCATCATTATCATCATCATCAAAATAATCATCTTTATTATTATCATCATCATCATTATTTTCATCATCAACATCATCATCATCATTATTATCATCAAAATCATCATTAGGGCTGTAACGATACATTCGAATATTCAAATTACTCGAATATGGCTGTGGACAAATCATATTCGTTATTCGCCACCTCCCGAACCGAATATTTGACGAATACAAACAATGTGGTTTCGAATTTGAAAGTTTAATCATCTTATCTTACCTTACAAATGAAGGTTCATACAATAAACCCCTATATTTAAATGTTCTTCTCCTTATTCCGGCGTTTTTCACCATGTTTACCCCACCCACTATGTTGCACAGTGAGATTATCAACAAAAATGGCGGGCAACGGTTGAATATTTAAGACAATGAATTGAAATATCTTTTGATGGTTGTTTAATGTTTATTTTGGTAAATACAAGTGATTTTATGTCAAAAGGATTAGCAGATGGAATTTCTTTTTTGTTTATCTTTACGACAATGATTGTGCAACTTATCAACAAACATGGGGCCTAGCAAAGGGAATGCTATTAATATCGTTGACCCGCCTGCCAAATACATGTCAAGTTGCTTAATTGTTGTACTCAAGGATTTTATTGGTACTAATCATGTTTTCAAAACTGTGCTCAAAGTTTAAGCAGTTCTAGTCAGTGTTTTGTTATTTCAAAGTGTTATATTTCATATTTTAAGTATGCAATGATACTCATTACTCAATTAATCAATTGACAAATGCTCATAGTTTCATACTATATAATGTCATGTCAAGTTGTCAGTATTACTTTTTTTCAATGAAATTCATATTCGCGAATAAATATTCGTATTCGCCACCCTGTATTCGTGATACGTATCGTATTCGTGACCTAGTGTATTCATTACAGCCCTAATCATCATCATCATTAGTATATGTTGTTTTGGGTACATATTGTTTCAATTTATTGAACATGCCTAAACCAATTTGGGTCATTTATTATCTGTCTTTCTAATAGCACGCACCAATTCCACAAAATATTAAAAACAATATTTGTACAAATATTCTTAACTTTCATTGATTGTGAAATCAAAATGTTTCTATATGTTATTGATCCAAAAGCATGAATAAATGGTTTTGACTGTAAAATCCTAGTATTTAGCATATGTGTTCAATCTTTAAATTCTGCTATTTCGATATGACAGAAGTGGTTGCATTTTATTTCATTAAGATGTATATGCTTGATCTTATAAAATTGTTAATTTTATTTTTAACTAGCAATATACATCACCAACGTTTTGTTAGTCACATATGGTGAAGACTGTCCCAGAGGTGGTTGTCACACACTGCTCATTATTCCTTATTATCAAATCAAAAGGTTATGTGACTTAATCAGTGACATCACAATTTGACCCCAAAGACAGGCCAAATTCAAGGTCAAAATGAGATCAGGTGTACATTGTGTTATAAATCTCATCCTGTCATACATGTATAACAATACTTTACAAAATTATAATTGCTGCTAGAAAGACAGACAGACAAACAAACAAATGAATGGACAGCAAATGGCAATATACCTCTCACACCAGGAAATGCCAGGAACAGAAATATATTGTCATAATAAGGGTTAACCAAGAAATTGGCACATGTGAAAAATGTAAATGCCCAATAAGGTAAATGTTAATATGAAAATAAAGTCAGATGTGTTGAGAGTGGTCAAAAACAACACCCATACAAGTATTAAATTTTTGTAGGACATGATTTTGATGCTACACTGTAACTCCAATATAAAGCGCTCCGTTATAACGCTGAATCCAATATAACGCGGAGGGTGCTTGGATCCCATTTTTTCTCCAACCTTCCATTTGATTTCTGATTCAATCTGTATTACGCAACTTCATGTATTTTCAGGCAATCGCAGTCTTGTTGATTGCTTTATTCAACCGTGCGTTGAACCGATTATATCGATAATCGCCTCGAGGTTAAACAACACCGACAGCTAATTGGTGTTAATCTGTTGTGTAATGTCAATAAAGGTGTGAAAAACTCGCGTGTCAGTGTTTATTACATGTATTCCTCATCAGAGCGGTTCATTGCGATAATTTCCATAAGTTATGTGCAAGCGGGATAGTTATACAATTCAAGTAATTCAAAACGATTGAAACATTCTTACTTTGATATGGTTGCAGTTTGACTATATGAAATGAGCGGCTGTGAAATATACTGCCTACTGTATAAAACGACTTCTTCTGTCATTTCATTATCATTCTAGTATTATGTCATTTAATCTTTCAGTTCGTGTATAAGAAATTAAATAATGCAGACGATTTATTTACATGCGAACGCAGTGTACCGGCAATTGTTAACAGAGTTTCACTTTCATTTTCGCGCGGTATCAGAAAGTCCCCGAGAAACACGTTTTTTGCATGCGTATGACGCAGTAAAACAATTTTTTGTACATGAGTCGTATTGCATTCAATCTAAATTTAAAGTCGCTCGTCCAATGAAAGCTCTGCCCCATAATGCACTGTACTCTTAACACTTCTGAAAATGGCATATATGCGTACGTTTGTGTTTACGAATTTCTTAAACATATATCGTCATTAATGTTCAAGATTATTATTTTTTAAGTGATGTTGCAATTTTATTGGATTATCGGATAAATGTGCACATAAGAAAAGCAGTATGTATACTGTTATCGATACGATTCGGTTTATATGCATGTATTTGCGTCAACACAGCATGGCAATATACATGACCTATATTAAAGGCTATTCTATACCTGTTTTTTTATAGCGCCCTGCAGTAAATGAGCTCAAAACCTATAACGCGGATCCGTTATAACGCTGTTTCGCGGCTTGGACCCCATTGACCGCGTTATATTGGAGTTACAGTGTAGTCAAAATTATTAAATTCGGTTGAACAATAATTTTGAACTTCTGAATGAGTTTAAGTGCCACAGTTGGTCAATGTTATAGTCAAAATAAGGACAGGTGATGTGTGTTGATATTGTTCATAGATAACATCCATGTAAGTATCAACACTTTGTAGGAATCTTAATTGGTGTCCGGTGAAATGCTTAATTTTTTGTTAAACAAGAGATTGGACCCTCTGAATAACTCTGAGCCAAAAGTATGCCAGTGTCAACAGCAACATGAAGTAGGGTTGATGTTGGTGTGTTGATAGTGTTCAAGGACAATATCTATGAAAGTATGGAAGATTTGTAGTAAACATTATTGATATAACCGGTTCATGCATATGAAATGTGTCATTTTGTGTTATCCGTGTAGAGATGGAAGGGTGGGTCAAGCAATATGTACCTCCAACATCAGTCAATGCCGGGGCATACAAAATATTTTAGGATTGTGTCTGCTCTTAAATATATTAATGTTAGTACAAGACACACTTTGGTGTCACTATTTTTATCAACGGAAATAACAATTGGTAAAGAGCAATAAGCAGAGCTTGTTTATAGAAGGGCATACTTGAATGATGAATGTGGAGAATAGATAGCTAAGTATTGCTATTAAGAATATCCTAGTTCATGCATACAACTACAACCAAATTAACCCATTTATGCCTAGTGGACTCTCCCATCCTAAATTGGATCAATTTATTTCCAAACTTAGGGATGTCTAGTATATTTATTTCTGTACTTAAAATATTTCTTACAGAAATTTCTTTTAGCAAACAGCGCAGACCCTGATGAGACGCCGCATAATGCGGCTTCTCATCTGGGTCTACGCTGTTTGCCAAGGCATTTTTTCTAGACGCTAGGCATAAATGGTTTAAAAACGATAAAAAGTTTACCACTTTACAGTCATATCAGATAATCGCTAAAAATTGTTCTATTTATTCGTAGCTCAGGGTTGATACAAACAGGGCAAGTTATCAGAAAACACAAGTGGGACTTCCACATTCATGCTTACAAGAAAAGCCTAGTAAGGCAAATATTAATCTAATAAAATTATCTACAACATAATATTTTTGCATATTTTAATACAATTACCTTAAGGATGTTTCTTATAGGTTGTTTATATTTGTACAGCAGAGAAGTTTGCCTAGCTGCTCCAGATGTATAATTTTGCTGTTACAAACAATAATCCAAATAGAAATTAAAAGATATAGAGTGTGGGTAAATGACATGAACTTAATTACAAAAATAAGATCTATGCCCTGCAATTTTGTTACCTTATAGCAATTACTGTAAAACGTTGTGTATAAGGCGCACTTTTTTACCCCCAAATTTTATTTTAAAAACTTGATACGCGTTATGCACAACTACAGCCATGCCAAGACATTTTTTCCCTGTAAGTTACCCAGTTACGGTAACTCGCATCATTCTGTTCCCCGTTGTTTTAACTGTAACTATATTAATAATTGTGTTATATTTACAATCTGAATATAGATGGACACACGTTATAAAGTTAACATTAATATTTTCTATCATTTTAAGGTACTTACAGAGCATTGAAATCAAATAAATTTGAAGAAGAAAATGAAAAACAAGGAAGCCATTTTCATTTAAATTTTATTGTTTTTTCCCACAATATTATACCCTACTGTACTAGGGTAACACAATTTATTTGGGGGCACTTGTCGATTTACAATAGTATGTCGGCAAGGTCTTTCCTGATATATTTATGATTATTTTTCTTGGTTTTTCTTGCTTTTCAAATGTGTTAATATAATTGATGTTGTGTTTGTTTACACGTTTTCATATGTCTTGTCAAGCTTGGGGTTGTGATTATCAAGCAATTTGCGTCACATGTCAAGTTTTGTGTAGCTGGGCTATAATCAAAACACACGAACCGGCAAACAGCTTCACACCTCCATTGTTTTTTTTATTGCCCACCATGTCAGTAATGGTGTTTGAGTTGTTAAAGTCTCCTGTCAATTATAGACACTCGAAAAGAACGCATGAGATCAGCAATGTAAATAAAACACGCAATTGTGAATTAGTCATGCGTGAATAACCCCGTGCAAATACCAATCAATAATGTCAGTGTCTTAGTTATACCAAGCACACTAATCCATCCGTTAAGTGTACTCCTCCACGATAAAATCGTGGACAGTTACTTCGGAGACTTCTGATGAAAACCTTGATGGTATCCTCGTGGAAAGTGTGCATTTCATGCATAATTCATTTAAATCGAACATTTATTTTTACGTGTTATATAATATAAAAAAACAACACACAAACAAGTTATATTGTTATCGTTATTGTCTTTAAAATAATTAATAATTGAAACAATACAAGAACGCGTGAGATCGGCAATGTAAATAAAACAATTTTCAGTTAGCCTACGGTACGGATTTTTCCCCCCCAATTTTTTTTGCTGCAAAAACTTTTTTCCCAATTTTTTTTGCTTAAAAAAGTACATGCGCGTTATACACAAATGCGCCTTATACACAACGTTTCACGGTAAGCAATTTACCAAAAGGAAGAAAAAAGGCTGCTAAATGAACGTAATATCAAATTTATACATCACTGTAAAAACTAATTTCTTTGTCAAGGTATGGATGGCCATGGTTTAAATGTAATATGCAGCAAACACATTGACCTGATTGTTGGTTTATCAGTGCCCCAGATAAGTTGCGTTTTTCACACTATTAAAATGTTTTAAAACCCAAAGAAATACAATATCATTCGTATTGAAAACGCAAACAATTTGACTTTCACGCAAATTTGTCAAATTTAATGCGTATGATACAATAGCTTCAATCATTTTTTGGTTTTTTCTCTATGGAATCATTATAGTAACGCGGCGAGGCTTGTATTCAGCAAGCGCCTGGATGACGGAGCAGGGAAACAGTCAAAGTTATTCAAACGCTCTGCGGACTATATTTCATAGTTTAATAAAGCGTCCGACCAAATTATTTTTGACGACATACATGCGTTTTCAATCTGACTAATTCTGTCGCTCATTGAGCATGTATTTGTAAAGCGCCTGCACTTTCAGTTTCTATTACGATGCAAAATAAAAATGTCTAAGAGAGGTCGAAAGACGTCCGTGATTGTTGCGACAAAATATCAGTCGATCGCAAAAAATTCTAACCAGGAAAGCAAGTGCCAATAAGCGCCGAAAGTTTAAAGTTTATGTTATTGACAGTTTCAAGGATTATAGATGTATGAAACATCAGTTTATTTAAGTTAATTATGATAATTTACAGTTAACAGTTTTATTGAATCAATACAAGTGTGCAGCTTCAACAGAAGTTAAGCAGCATTGATTTTAAGATATGCATTTTTAGAACTCATTTCACCCTATTTCAAGAATAAAATCACCCTATTATTCAAAATCAATGGGTGAAAACCCTATTTCCCAAATAATTATCTGGGGCACTGGTTTATGCAGCAAACACATTGACCTGATTCTGGTGTTGTGCAGCAAACACATTGACCTGATTGCTGTGTTATGCAGCAAACACATTGACCTGATTATTGTGTTATGCAGCAAACACATTGACCTGATTGTTGTATTATGCATCAAACATATTGACCTGCTTGTTGTGTTATGCAGTTATCACATTGACCTGATTGTTGTATTATGCAGTGAACACATTGACCTGATTGTTGTATTATGCATCAAACACATTGGCCTGATTGTATGATGCAGCAAACACATTGATCAGATTTTGTATTATGCAGCAAACACATTGGCTTGATTGTTGTATTATGCAAAGAACACATCAACCTGATTGTTGTATTATGCAGCAAACACATTGACCTGATTGTATAATGCAGAAAACACATTGATCTGATTGCTGTTTTATGCAGCAAACACTTTGATCTGATTGCTGTATTATGCAGCAAACACATTGATCTTGTTGTTGCATTACGCAGATAACACATTGACCTGATTGTTGTATCATGCAGTGAAGACATTAGCCTGATTGTATTATGCATCAAACATGTTTATCTGATTGTTGTTTTATGTAGCAAACACAATTTGACCTAATTCAGTTGTATTATGCAGCAAACACATTTGCCTGATTGGTGTATTATGCAGCAAACACATTTAGCTGATTGAGTTGTATTATGCAGCAAACATATTGACCTCAGCGCCCTCAATCAATCAAATCTGCCGCCGAATTTCGGCGGCAGTCCCCCACCTGAAAAGTATACTTTTTTTCCCCGTTTGGGGGAAAAATCCCCCCCCCCCCCAAAAAAAAAAAAAATTTTTTTTTTTTTTTTTTATTGAAAGATGGGTCTCATGATAATTATATCTCAATTCTATTTCAATTTAATCTTTTCAAACATACTACATTATGAAAAATGCAATGAAAAGAGTGCAAACATGTACAAATGAAATAATGAGAGAGTAAGTAAAAAAATCCCCCAAAAAGGGAAACACGGCGAAAATTCCCCCTCCTAAGGGCTGCGGACCCCTTCCCCCAAAGTAGTGTGAGGGCCCTGGACCTAATTTAGTTGCATAATGCAGCCAACAAATTGACCTGAGTGTTGCATTATGAAGCAAACACATTGGCCTTATTTAGTTGTATTATGCAGTGAACACATCAACCTGATTTAGTTGTATTATGCAGCAAACATATTCATGTGATTTAGTTGTATTATGCAGCAAACATATTCATGCGATTTAGTTGTTTTATGCAGCGAACACATCGACAGGACTTTGTTGTTTTATGCAGCTAACGCATTCACCTGTTTTCGTTGTATTATGCAGCGAACACATTGAACTGATTTAGTTTTATTATGCAGCAAACAAATTGACCTGATTTTCAAAATCTCAATTGCAATATACATTATTTCATTATCTTCAAGGCTGTCTGGTTAGTGCAGTGCTTGGTACATGCAATTCTCAGTTCTGCAACCTGTGTTCAATGCCAGTTCACAGGGCATGTGAGTTTAGTAGGTTTTCACCATACCAGACAGGTGCGTTTCCTCAGGACACTCCAGTTTCCCCCCCACAGCAAAAGACCATACCAAAATTATATAACTTTCGGTTTAATCAAACAAACTGGAAACTGCAGCTTTATATCAAAATTCATTTCCACTTTCTTGAGTCTAGCAATCAAATTAGGTCGGAGTGCTGGGACACACTCTGGGCCTTCACACACATTATCTATGATTATGATCATTCATTTTTTTATAACACCCCTACTTCAACTTAGGTAGATCACGTTTTAGGGGTTAAACAATGCATGATCATCAGCATGGTTCCCAGTATTTGACATTCCTGCCAATCCCTCTTAAAAGTCATATTTTTGTCTACCTTTAATCTCGATTCACATCACACATACCAGGGTGTAAACAAGAAACCGGGCAGACAGGTGAGGCTCCCCAAAGTTTTTTTTGTCACAATATTGCACTATATATTCAGATAAAAGGAAACATCTTGAGGGCACAGTAGTTGGTGGTTCAAGAATTGTTTAATAGAAAATTTCAAAGGGCCATTTCTGAGAAATAGCACGGACAAGAATTGCACTATATGTATAGTTAATGGAAAATTTCAAAGGGCCATAACTCTGTGAAAAATCATCCAACCAGAACCGGCTGATAATATGCACATCTCCTCTTGGTAGTGAAGCTTCCCATAAAGTTTCATTGAATTCCGGTCATTAATTGCTGAGAAATAGCCCGGACAACAACTGTGCACGGACGGTCGGACACACGGACGGACAGACAAAGCAGCAACTATATGCTCCCCCCACAATTTTTGGGGGGAGCATAATGACAGGATATATTACATATTCTAATCTGATGGGATATAGATCAAACATCATGGAATTTCACATTATTCAAGGATTGGCTACAATATTTTACCATTGGAAATGGACGTGAGATATCCAATAAATGACAGTCCAAGGGAGACAACTCAAAATTTAAAATTTGTACCAAACTTTTACCATTGGAAATGGAAGTGAGATATACCAGTAACGCAAGTCCAAGGGAGACAACTCAAAGTTAAAAATTGTACCAAACTTCTCTGTGTGTCCAGGAATTAAAAGTAAATTCACTTCATTGAATTTTAAAAGTTCTTAATGTCTTTATAAAACTGAGATACATACTGCATATACTTTCAGACATGAACTAAAGACGTGAACATGTCATAAACATGCTTTAATGTTAATTAATGAAAGTTATGGAAAACACATAATTTAAAATTATTTTACTTAATTGATACAAGTAATAAATAACAGGCTTGATAATGACTGGATAATTGCTTAGAACAACTTAATATTGACTGCAGTGAATAAATGTCTAAAATTACAATTTTAAACACAAATTGACAACAGTTAAACACACTGTGTGACACAGTATCAAATATGAATTTCTTCTTAATTGGGTTAGGACTGACACTTCAAGTTTTTTAAACTTCTTTCCTGTGGCTTCAATTAAGATGTCAAACAATTATACATGAAATGACAGGCAACACACACTTGACAACAGACAATGACTGACCAAAATAGCATTTGAACCTCAGATGAACACGCAATCTGTGATTGAGCTGCATGCCTCTAAGGCTGCGGCTGTTATATATATCAATGTAATCTTACCTGACACGACTTGGCTTGTGATTCTTGACTTGACAACTATCCGAGGCACAGTCACTTCCACCCAAACAGGAGGGAGGTCAGTTCAGGTCCAGTGTATGGCTTGAATTTTATTTCTGCTGATCACTAGACAACCACTTTCACTTCCAACTCAACATGAGGGAGGTCAGTACATGTCCAGGGTTTGGCTTGAGTTCTATTTTTGCTGCTCCCTAGACAACAACTGTCACTTCCAACTCAACAGAGGAGAGGTCAGTACAGGTCCAGTGTTTGGCTTGAATTCTGTTTCTGCTGCTCACTAGATAACTATCCCAACCACTGTCACTTCCACCTAAAAAGGAGGGGGCCAGTATAGTGTCATGTGTTTAGCTTGAGTAACATTTCAGCTGCTCACAATATAACTGTTCCAACAACTGTCGCTTCCACCTAGACAGGAGGGAGGTCTGTGAATGTCCAAGTTGGACTCAGGTTCTATTTCTCTTGCGTAAAATGCTTTAGCCCCCTGCTTGCCAAAGTTTCCTCTGTACATCAACTGTGTATTCAAAACAGAAACATAATTTGCTCATTAATTATTTCCCAAAAAGGTAAACACAACTCTGTTAATACATATTATTAATGCCTTAATACCTGTTCAGCCATCAAACACCTTATCAGATTCTCAAATTATGAATAAAAAACCATCTAATTGAAATCAACTAACCAAAATTGCTACCTGATTTAATTGTTTGGGAGGGTGCGGGGAGTGCTGCTATCATTGCCACCAATATATTTTAATGTTTAATTAAAGGTTAATTTTAATGTGTTATTAAAGGTTTATTATATCTTATTATAAATCTGAAATCAAATAATATTTATCTCAATCACATACAATGTACATGTAGGTTGCTATGTCTGTTTTACAATGTACATCAAGGATACAGGATGTAGAAGTAAAGACAAGTGAAAAATTGCCATGTTTTAAGAATGAAACAAGATGTGTTTGTGAAACACAATGTCCCCCTATATGAAGTTTGACCTTGAATGATGACCTTGACCTTGAAGGATGACCTTGACCCTTCACCACTCAAAATGTGCAGCTCCATGAGCTACACATGCATGTAAAATATAAAATTGCTAGCTTCAATATTGCAGAAGTTACATTACATGAGCAATTTTGACCCATATATTTGACCTAGAAGGATGACCTTGACCTTGACCTTTCACCATTCAAAATGTGCAGCTCCATGAGATACACATGCATGCCAAATATCAAGTTGCTATCTTCAATATTGCAAAAGTATTCATAAAATAAGCGATTTGGGAAACATATATTTGACCTCTGACCTTAAAGGATGACCTTGACCTTGACCTTTCACCACTCAAAATGTGCAGCTCCATAAGTTACACATACATACCAAATATCAAGTTGCTATCTTCAATATTGCAAAAGTATTCATAAAATAAGCGATTTGGGCCATATATATTTGACCTCTGACCTTGAAGGATGACCTTGACCTTTTACCACTCAAAACGTGCAGCTCCATGAGATACACATGCATGCCAAATATCAAGTTGCTATCTTCAATATTGCAAAAGTATTCATAAAATGAGCGATTTTGGCCACATATATTTGACCTCTGACCTTGAAGGATGACCTTGACCTTGACCTTTCACGACTCAAATGTGCAGCTCCATGAGATACACATGCATGCCAAATATCAAGTTGCTATATTCAATATAGCAAAAGTTATTGCAAAATGTTAAAGTTGGCGCAAACCAACCAACCAACCAACCAACAGACCAACCAACCAACAGACCAACAGACAGGGCAAAAACAATATGTCCCCCACTACTATAGTGGGGGACATAAAAAATGCAGCTTTAAGAAAATACTTGTGTTTTGTGTGTCCTTGGCTATTACAGAGCCATATAAATATTGCATTTATCAGTGGCCCTATTGCTTTTGAGATAATTCACTTTGTTTCTTTTCATACTTTATGTCTAGAGCATAATTATGAAAAGTTAGTGTACATAGCTTGCTTTGCAATATATTCACCCTTGTCATAAGCTATCCAATGTCAGACAGCACATATGATTTGCTGAGTTTTATTAAAATAATATTTGTTCAGATAAGAAACAAAAAT
Organism: Dreissena polymorpha; assembly: GCF_020536995.1. NCBI lineage: Eukaryota > Metazoa > Mollusca > Bivalvia > Myida > Dreissenidae > Dreissena > Dreissena polymorpha. Next base: position 185,822,702 of record NC_068355.1, on the reverse strand, counting down.
AAAATGCTTAAAGTTAAGAAAGACACTGTTGGCAAGAGAAAAAAAATTGCCAGGGTTTTTTTTAGGGAAAGGGGAAGACGCTGGACGCTGGGTGAAAGGGGAAAATAGAGTGCAAAGAGACATATTTGAGGGAAAAATAAAAACTGTTTTAATCAATGTCTATAACTCATCTACTCTGATTTCAGGCAGGTGTTTTGGGGGGTTGTGGGGTATGGGGCCTTTAGCCCTTATGTGGGGGAAATTTTACGCACAATTTTCTACTTTGGGGAGAAAATACTTACTCTCTCATTATAACATTTGTACATGTTTGCACTATATTCATTGCTTTTTTTCATAATTTAGTACGTTTAACAAGATTAACTTAAAATAGAATTGAGATATTATAATCACGAGACACATCTTTCTATTAAAAAAAAAAATTGAAGGGGGAATTTTTTAGACCGGAAAGGGGAAAAGAACAGCCTAGTTTGGTGGGGGAAGACGCCTATATTCGGCGTCTGTAATATAAGGTAAAAAAAACCATGATTGCTGATTAAAAATCAGTGAAACTGAGTGGTTGAACATTTAATTGATACAAAAAAAGTGAAATATAATTTCTACTTAAAGCCCAAGTCTCACTATTGCCGGTAGAGCCCCAGTCCATCCCGGTTTGCTAATGCCGGTTGACCGGCGAGAACCGGGATGATGCGTAGAAATTTGTTTATGCGGTCACACTATTTCCCAACGCTGCCCTGGTTGAAGCCGGTCAACAACACGGCAGAGTCCCGGTCAACCCCGGACTAGCTACGGTTTATCCCGGTGAAGCCCCGGCAGAGCCACAGTTGTCGCTGTTAATGCCCAGGTGGAGCCCCGGTGAAAGCTGGCAGTGTCCCGCCAGAGCCCCAATATACCGTAACTCCACAGGCACTCACAGGGGCTATACTGGCATCAGACCCCAGCAGAGCTACAGTTTAACCCCAGTCATCGCTGGTAATGCCCAGGCGGAGCCCCGGTGAATGCCGGCGGAGCCCCAGTGAATGCCGGCGGCGTCCCAGCAGCATTAGTCTATACTGATGTTAAAGTCAGAGACTTGTTGACACCGTGTAAACTGTAAGGGTAACAAGTAATGCATCAACAACCAAGTACGGGTCAATAGCGCTGTCTTAATAACTACCTAATTCATGGGTAAAAAGTATTGCTTGCAAATTTATTTTTATTTATTTTAATCAATTATTTTCTTGTATATTTCAACTTTGTTTATGGCGTCAAAAAGATAAAAGTTTTCTAAGGGAATTTTTTTTCATAAAATTATATTCTTAGTGGGATAGGTATCATCAATATTCCAAAAATGTTCATGTCATATAACTGTGATTGCAAATTTTATTCGATATAAACTGAATCTCATTATATACCATTTCATCATGTTTTCTATGCTTTCAGAACGTCTAAAAAGACATTTTGTTGTTTTTTGTGTGTCTAATTTATCTCTATAACTTAAAAAGGATAAACAGAGCACACACAAACCTTGCTTAAAGGGGCCGTCCAACAGATTTTGGCATGTCTAGAAACATGTCATTAAATGCTTTATATTAATAAATTTAAACATTTGACCTAAACATCTCCAGTAAAAAAACAATACAATTTAAAAAAAGGAAAAAAAGTAACCCTCAACAGGGCTTGAACCACTGACCCCTGGAGTCCTGGAGTAAAAAGTCTCCCACCTAAACCACTAGACCATCCATGCTCATGCTTAGACCAGATGTATTTTTTACCTATATAAGCAATCCTTGTAGTTTCCCAAAATATAACTACAACAACAAAACTTTCCAAATTATTCAATCATTTTGCGTCACATGACGCTTTATAATTTTCAGGTTTTCAAATCGTCAAAAGATGCATATAATGGATATTTAAGAGCATGGTAAATTGTCAGTATTACTATTTCCTCAAAAAGATCATAACAAGGGTTGTTTTGTAAAACATGCATGCCCCCCATATGGGCTGTCATTTGTAGTGGCAGCCAGTGTGTGAATACGTTTTTAGTCACTGTGACCTCAACCTTTGACCTAGTGACATGAAAATCAATAGGGGTCATCTGCCAGTCATGATCAATGTACCTATGAAGTTCCATGATCCTAGGCCTAATAATTCTTGAGTTATCATCAGGAATCCATTTTACTGTTTCGAGTAACTGTGACCTTGACCTTTGACCTAGTGACCTGAAAATCAATAGGGGTCATCAGCCAGTCATGATCAATGTACCTATGAAGTTTCATGATCCTAGGCCTAAGCATTCTTGAGTTATCATCCGGAAACCATCTAGTGGATGGACTGACGGACGGACAGACCGACCGACATGTGCAAAACAATATACCCCCTCTTCTTCGAGGGGGGGCATAACAAAAACGAAAATTTGCGAATCTGAAAGAACTTTTTTAAAATTTTGTCAATTTACCAATATGTTGAACGGCCCCTTTATATACATATTTTTCATGTGACGTCACACATCCAGGTACTTTTTACACCGCCGCCATTTTGTTTGGCAAACAAACGCACTTACGCTTGACCTACAACAGATGACGAATTCATCTATTTTTAGTAAAATATGGGTGTGTCATGTTGGGTTAAAGGTTGCTGCAATGGAGCAGATAATTCAGTAAGACGAGATTTCTATTCAATTCCAACTGTTAGAGAAAATGAAGGCGATTTCACGAAAACTTTGAGCGAAGATCGGCGACGACTGTGGCTGGCAAATATCAACCGGAAAGATGCGCCGACAAAATACTCGAAAATCTGCTCCGATCATTTCATAAACGGTAATTGAAATGGATATATTGATGTTCTACTTTACAAGTTAAAGCCTGCGCTTTCTATTTATAGATATGTTAGGCTGTTATTGTTATTGTTAGGCTGGCTCAGACCTCATGCAGCGGTAAAGTGCAGTCAATGCATATTTCTTTGCATAGATCAGATTCTGAACAAGTGTACATTTTTCTATGACAATGCACTAAGAATATTAACATCTCGTATGCTTATTTGATAGTTCAATTTTAATGACACTCTGTTTTTCAGGCAAACCGTCTAGTATGTATGAAAGATCCAATCCTGATTGGGCCCCAACACTTCTTCTTGGAGAAGACCTGACACCAAGTAAATCTTTGAAGAAAGAGAAGAAGATAGAAACTAACAAAAAAAGGTACACTATACATGTATGATAAATGTGGTTTGATCTGAAAATGCATGAAAAATGACTACCCAATCTGCTATCTGGATTTGATGGGTTCAAACTGGCATTGTACAAGAGTCAGTGAGTCTCAGTGTTGGTAAGTTGGTCTGTCTCTATACTAAGTACATGTTATTTGTAGTATGCTGTTTAATTTCAGATACCAGAGGAAGTTGGATAGGGATGAGGTTCAAGAGAAGCACCATGTGGCCAGAGCACTTATTGAGTTACAGTCTGAATCGCCTGAGATTCATGAAATATTCACAGCCGTGCCACTTGCCTCTGAGAGTACTTCCAAGCCCCCTAATCACTCTGTCGAAAGTGAACTTCTGGAGAGCCCATCTACTCTATGAGTAACACAGAGTCAGGTAGATAGTGAAATACAAAGACTGATCTCTGAGAACATGCAGCTGAAAGCTGAATTGCAAGCACATCAGCTGTCAAAGGAAAGTTTTGAACATGACAATGAAAAGGTTAAATACTATACAGGTCTGCCGAACTTCCGCGTCCTTGTGATAGTGCTCAACATAGTAACTCCATTCATCTGTACAAAAAATATAGGCTTGGGGATATTTTAATGACATTGATGCGCCTTAAACTCAATATGCCGGTGCAAGACTTAGCTTACAGGTTTGGTGTCTCCACATCAACAGTGTCTAGGATTTTTCTAGTCATGATACACATTCTGTACATCAGACTGAAACACTTGATTTACTGGCCAGAGAGAGAGGAGTTACAGAAGACAATGCCAATGGAATTCAGAACACACTTCTCCAAAAAAACTGCTGTCATAATTGACTGTTTTGAAATATTTATTCAAAGACCTAAAGGACTTATAGCAAGAGCTCAGACTTGGAGCAATAACAAACATAACAATACTGTTAAATTCTTGATTGGAATAACACCCCAAGGATCTATTTCATTTCTTTCTTCAGGGTGGGGCGGCAGGGCCTCTGAAAAGTCTATAACTGAAGGTTGTGGTATTTTAGGCAAGCTTCTGCCAGGTGATTTAGTTTTAGCAGATCGTGATTTTGACATTGCAGACAGTGTCGGTGTTCATTGTGCGGAAATAAATATACCAGCATTTATGCGTGGTAAGGCCCAGTTGTCAGCCATAGATGTTGAAACAACTCGGAAAATTGCGCATGTGAGAATCCATGTTGAAAAAGTCATAGGTCTTGTCCGCAGCAAATATACCATCTTGCAAGATAAACTTCCCATAGACTACTTCATGAACCAAAACGGAAGTGTTCCCGCAATTGATGAAATAGCTACTGTTTGTTGTGCGTTAACCAACATGAATGAATCTGTAGTTGGGTTCAATTAATAAGTTTTTTATGAAGGTAACTGTCAAAACAACATGAAAGTGACATCTAAAGGATCATATGAAATGTATGTGCTACCTGATATATATTACTGTCTAGATATCATAAGAAAAAGTCTAAAGTGACAGAAGATTATGCTTCGTCTTTATATTGCATTTCGATTTAAACGTGTATATATTGTATAATTTTGAATGAATGCAAAAATAATTTTTAAATAACACCATCTTGAAATGCCAGGCTTGGTTATGCGGCGACCTGAATCAGTTTTACATACTAGTGGTAACATATTCAAAGAATGATTATGTAATGTATATTTATTTATTTCTGTCACTTAATAAAATATATAAACACAATTTTTCTTTTTTGTGCAGTGCTTGAGACATTTCAGAACTTTATGAGTCACATCACAGGAAAATGGACCTTAAGGTGATTGTGACCAGTTTTGATCCAGATCAGCCTGTGCATTGCTTTATTGACTGAATAACAAACAGATTGGATCTGTGATTTTTTTTATTGACTGAATGGCGAACAGTTTGGATTCTGCTCAGACTAGTAGCGAGACTACGCTTTTAAGTGGAGGCAGATCTGGTTTCGAATCCAAATCGGTCACAATCGCCGTAAGCAACTAATTTTATATGAATGGACGCATACTTTACAAGTAACACCAACAACATAAAATATTCAAGATTTATTTAACATCAAACATGCAAACCATAAGCTGATAGCACTAAGGCAAACAGTAGCACATGCTATATGAAAGGAATAATATATTAGACGACAGCCACATCGAATTGATAACAAGATACTCGCTCTAATTTATTCAGAAAAGGAAAACAGAATGTTCTTATGCATGTATATAGTATTTGTTTGCTTGCTTCTGTTCATATATGTTGCTTAATTTCGATAGAATTTCTGGCATCTGTAGCGGAGGATAAATCTTGTTGATGGCATAAATATAAAAATTATAAAAACTAAATTTCTTTTTTTTTTTTGCTTGCTTCAGAAAAAAATACATATTTGTTTAAAAAAACAACAAGTAAACAATTTGATGTGGCCTTAGCTTTGCAAGAAAAGCACATTTAATTAATGAAGAGACAGGCATACATGTGCATAGCATGATGATACAGTGTCACAGGAAAAGCACATTTAATTAATGAAGAGACAGGCATACATGTGCATAGCATGATGATACAGTGTCACAGGAAAAGCACATTTAATTAATGAAGAGACAGGCATACATGTGCATAGCATGATGATACAGTGTCACAGGAAAAGCACATTTAATTAATGATGAGACAGGCATACATGTGCATAGCATGATGATACAGTGTCACAGGAAAAGCACATTTAATTAATGAAGAGACAGGCATACATGTGCATAGCATGATGATACAGTGTCACAGGAAAAGCACATTTAATTAATGATGAGACAGGCATACATGTGCATAGCATGATGATACAGTGTCACAGGAAAAGCACATTTAATTAATGATGAGACAGGCATACATGTGCATAGCATGATGATACAGTGTCACAGGAAAAGAGACCTTGTGGCAAATGCGACCAGTTTTGATCCATATCAGCCTGCTTATAAAAACACAGTCTTATAAAAATCCAGACTATTGGATTAACATCTTTGTTTTACTGACTGAATAGCAAACAGTTTGGATCCTGATCAGACTGCACTTTCAAGATATCATACCAGTTATTACATGCATAAATAACACATACCAAATATTTGTTATATCACAGTTATCATGAAGTGGGAAGCAACTAAAACTGATTAAAACTTAAGCTGTTAATTAGTATAAAGTCAATGCATACATGTATAAATGAAAGAAAAACTTTATAGTAGTGGTTTGTAAATTATTCTAATAATGTACAATCTTTTTAGCTTAAAAATGTTCAGAAGTAAAAGAATAAGTATAATACATTACTGATTTAATAATAATTCTTAAATTTAAAACCTGATTTAATGACTACCTGAAACACAGTTATTTTTATAATTTACATTCTTTCATGAAAATTATAAAAAGGAAAGATATATTATTTAAGTATCAAAGAAACAATTTATAATACTACAATGCATATTTTATGCCCCATTTATTTTCATAAAGAAATATTGTCTGAATGTCAAACATCAAGGAAACAGACCAGATGCTGTGTTTCATTACGTCTGGTCTGCTTCCGAGATGTTTTCAGAAATATCAATGCCATGGTCATCCTCAACAAAAACTTGTATCTGTATCAATCACAGTTAAGTATCACAAGTGGATATTACTTCCACATCTTATGTCTGCATGATGGACAGTAATATGAGGGTTTGGGTTTTCTTTTGATTGAAATGCATTTAAAATGCAGGAAACCATGTGGACAGTTTTCATTTGCACATTTCACAGTACATTCAGTGTTTTTATCTGCAATATCACCACAAACACAACGTAATTCTTGAGAAGCTCCGTCGAACTGACTGATGTCCTCGTCACTTTTTACAGAGGAATTACACATGGATTGGGTACTTATTTTCACCGGGGAAAGGGGCTGAGCAGCTTTGGGATGTTGATTAGCACTTTGCGGACCATTTGGGCACACATCACTGAACAATATTCCTGTCCGCGGAGTTTGCTTATGCAGCCTTTCTCTGGAAATCAGACTTCCTGTCAGTTCAGGTAAAACAGCATGAGTGAAAAAGGCCTGTGATTTTTCTACAATTTCATCACCCAGTTTAATATCGGGTTCAATCCTTTGAACAAATATATCCAATGGAGACCATACAACAAAATCACAATAATCAAGGAGCTGTGTCTGCACTTGGTACGCGTACTTGTGACTGTCTTTAAGCTTGCCATCACATAGATATAGAATATTAGCAAGGCCATGGTCCTTTGCAGTAAAAGGGCACTTTATTTCAACCAGACCTTCACCACAACAATCACATTTCACAAAACCATCCGGGCTTGCACCAATGTAAGGGTACTCTGAGTTGATACACAGTCCACATCTTGTTATGGTAAAGTTCTCGTGTTTTGTCCTCATTCGTTTTTCATATTCCTTCAGAGCAATGTTTTCCTGTTTAATCCCATAGTCAGTGGCTTTCGATCTGAAGCGCTTGGTACTGCATACAGCCAAGACAGTTGATAAGGCAGGATTCTCGCTGCTTGTTGTACACAAAGATTTCATGATGGAAGCAGTTATTCTTCCTAACCGAAAGCGAAACCACTTTTTACATTTGCTCTGGTATCGAGTGAGCCTTTCGGCATTTATTGCCTGCTCTTCAGTCACGGTTAAAGTTCTACTGAGCTCAATACAGTGCGCTCTCAGAGCTTCCGGGGACATATCTAAATACCTGTCATCCCATAGATCCACAAGGGGCTGAGGTAGATTTCCATCTTGAAGAATGTGCGGCATAAATTCATCCTGGAATCCAGACGAGACAGTTAGAACCGACGAATGTGTGTTTGCGGCATGCAAATCTCGCAACAACTCCCACCTTTCTAGTGCGGTCGGTTCAGGTACATATGGCAATTTCAAAGGTTGTCGCTCTTGTTGAACGTCCTCACCTGAAATACAACAGTGCCCATCAATAAAAAAATGTACAAAGATATTCAATTGTACAATGAAACACATATGTGCCATGTCACAGCCCACATAAGAAAAAGGACCTCAATATAATTGTGACCAGTCTAGATCCAGATAACACATGCTTTCAAAAAAGATCTAAACTTCTTGTTTAACATCCTGAGAATTAATAACTTGAATAGCAAACAGTCACGATTCTGATCAGACTGCGCATTCTAGTGCAGGCTGACCTGGGTCTGAACTGATCGCGATTGCCTATGGTGCCTTTACCAGTGAGGCGGCTCATAATTATATATTATATACATATACAAAGTTATGCGCTAGTTTTGGTACAAGGCCAAAGCAGGGGCGTGTCACTGCAGCCCCCTGAAACACATAACTTTTAAAGAAAGAAAGTTACGTCTCTTATCAGCCCATTATTATATGGGCCACTAAAGTGAAAGTGTTCCTTACAGTCTCTTAGTTAAATAAGCCTTGCTAAAGGTGTATAACGCCACTCATAATTAGTATATATACATACCATTAATAACACTGTCAAGACGCCTTTTTTTGGTTGACACAGACGTTAAATCGATATCCCAAATTTCAGCATAGGGCACCTTGTCGACTGCTTTATGCATGGACCAGTAAGCCTTTTCCTGTGTCACAGTTCTGCGGGACATGAGGCGATGTATAGCCTCTATGTGTAAAAGCAAGGCTCCGACATGGCTACATGTCTCCCTGAGACCAGCCTTGCAGTCGCAATGTGCTGCCTCTACCATACCATCTTTATTGGCTATGACCCAGGGATGAAGTGGTGTTGCATTCATCTGCTGGGAGTGTCAAACCTAAGTGAGATTGAAATGAATGTATATAATAATAACTCATAACCTATAATAATATACAGAAAAAGAACACCAAGAGGTAAACAGAAACTGATCCCCATATATATTTCATTGGTTTCAGTATACCTTCACAATTAATGTATTCTGTAAGAAATTAAATTAAAAGATAAAGAAGCTTTTATTAATGAAACAAACAAATAACAAATAAGAATAAAGATTAGGTTTGATTAGCTGTACAGTTACAGCTATAAATGTATTGCGACATACATGGTATTTGCTTGTGAGCCACTAGTATAATATTGGTATGCCTTGGCCAGGGACCAATCCCACAACCTTTATCCTGCATATGAAGCGGACACTATACTACCGGGCCATCAAGGCACTGGTATATTTCCTGGACCCCTCAAGCTATTATCTTTTCCCATTTAATTCCTTTTATGTAATGACTAAATATGCGATTTTCCAGGTTAAAACTATTTACTTAAATTTTGACAAATTCATATTTTTATTTGATGCTAGATCTAGATATATTAACACGACAATTGTATAGAGTTTACTTACCTTTGCAGTCACCAAAACCAGTGCTCCAGATAACATGCGTATATGCGTAAAAACGAATTGAATTTCTTAAATAACGATTTAGATTTAAAATCTTTGCGTAAAGTTAAGCATTGAAAAAATAAAACACGAATTTGAAATTTTCAAACGTGCGTAAAACTTTCAGTAGCAAATTATATACGGTAAACATTTCATCCCGGTTCTGACTCGTCTAGACGCTCAATTGAAACTACAACTTTAAGTCAACGCCACTCAAGCGTTTGCTGTGCGGAGGAGCCACACCTAAGAACGGTCGAAAGGCCAAACGGTCTCGATTCTGTTCTCCTAGTATTGCAGGCGAGTCATTACTGTTTATTGTACCTTTTTAATTACACTTATCGTAATTTTTATACTCAAGTAATATACTGTATACCTATTCAATATGTCATGAAAATTAAATGTTCAATATAGTTTTTGATATGACTTTAACGGCGACCAAAAGGTCATTATGACCTAAGCCGAAGTGTCAGTGACCATTTTACATAAAAAAATCAAAATGGCCAACCGAAGTGATGTATCGAAGCGTGGAAGGCAAAAAAAAAGCCATTTCAGTGTCTAAAGTCCATGCTGCATGCATTCTTTCAATTAGAATCAAATACTCAAAGCATGGTTTCGTCAATAATTGATCAACTTGTAAGCTCTGGCGTAAATGACTGTGAATCTAAAGCACAAAAAAACATTGAGGTTTAGACCGGAAAAAGCTGTCCGATTATGCGAAAGCAAGAAATGGAGAAGGAAAGCCAGGATTTACCAAGACTATAAACCAGAATGTTGAATTGTTGATGTGTCAAAAACAATGAATAATCAAGAGCACCGCCTTGCGGGTGCAGACCGCTCATCTATTTTTTTTTTGAAGGTGAAGGGACTCTCATTTTCAATCACAAAGGAGGGAGGGGTGGAGTGAAGAGGGGTGCATTGTGTGGGGGTGTGCACATTTATTACATTATCTTCCAAAAATGCGAAAAAAAGGGAAAAAAAATCAGGGGGTGGGGGTGGGGGGGTGGGGGTGGGGATTCTTGGGTGCGATGGTTGGACGGTATTTCAAACATAAAATAATAAAAATAAATATTTGTGTTTTTTAACCTTTTCAAAAAAAAATGTGTGGGTGAGGTGGGGGGTATAGTTTGAGGGTGTGGTGGTCATTTGTGAGATGATCTTAAAAAAAAAAAAAAAAAAAAATAGGGGGGCGGGATTCGGGGGGGGGGGAGGGGGGGGGCACGGGCGATGGTTTGGGTGGAGTCTATTGTGGTATGTCAGGTAAAAGTAGTTTTGTCAAAGTATCAATGAAATCTAATCATAAATAAAGAAGTTATGGCAATTTTAGCAAAATTTAATAATTTGAGAGTCAAGGTCATTCAAAGGTCAAGGTAAAATTCAACTTGCCAGGTACAGTAACCTCATGATAGCATGAAAGTATTTGAAGTTTGAAAGCAATAGCCTTGATACTTAAGAGGTAAAGTGGATCGAAACACAAAATTTAACCATATATTCAAAGTTACTAAGTCAAAAAAGGGCCATAATTCCGTAAAAATGACAACTAGAGTTATGCAACTTGTCCTTTTACTGTAACCTTATGATAGTTTGCGAGTGTTCCAAGTATGAAAGCAATATCTATGATACTTTAGGGGTAAAGTGGACCAAAACACAAAACTTAACCAAACTTTCAAATTTCTAAGTACGGGTATAAAGGGCCCATAATTCCGTCCAAATGCCAGTCAGAGTTACATAACTTTGCCTGCACAGTCCCCTTACGATAGTTAATAAGTGTTGCAAGTATGAAAGCAATAGCTTTGATACTGTAGGAATAAAGTGGACCTAAACACAAAACATAACCAAATTTTCAATTTTCTAAGTATAAAAAGGGCACATAATTCTGTCAAAATGCCAGTCAGAGTTACATTACTTTGCCTGCACAGTCCCCTTATGATAGTTAGTAAGTGTTGCAAGTATGAAAGCAATAGCTTTGATACTTAAGGAATAAAATGGACCTAAACACAAAACTTAACCAAAATTTTCAATTTTCTAAGTATAAAAAGGGCACATAATTCTGTCAAAATGCATGCCAGAGTTATCTAACTTTGCCTGCCCAGTCCCCTCATGATAGTAAGTAAGTGTACCAAGTTTGAATGCAATAGCATTGATACTTTCTGAAAAAAGTGGACCTAAACGCAAAACTTAACCAAAATTTTCAATTTTCTAAGTATAAAAAGGGCACATAATTCAGTCAAAATGCACGCCAGATTTATCTAACTTTGCCTGCCCAGTCCCCTCATGATAGTTAGTAAGTGTACCAAGTTTGAATGCAACAGCATTGATACTTTCTGAGAAAAGTGGACCTAAACGCAAAACTTAACCGGACGCCGACGCAGACGCCGACACCGCACCAAGGTGATAACAATAGCTCATAATTTTTTTTCAAAAAATAGATGAGCTAAAAATAATTTGGTAACATATTGTTAAGAATTAATTTTATAAATAGGGGGTAAAATAAGAATTAATTTTTAATATAGGGAGTAAATAAGAATTTGACCAAATTATTATCTGGAGCTCTGACCAAAACATTGTCATTTACAGTCATGCTCTGTACGTCACGAACCCAACCACAGCTCAACTGGTTGATTGCTTCCATTGATTTGTACGCTTTCAGCTGCTCAAATGTATATGCACTTTTAGTGATAATTGAATAATTCACAATGTCAATGTATGTGACTGATGGCAGACATTTATTGTCACTGACGAGATCACCCTTACTCAAAGCGTACGGGTCTCTTCCGCCTATCAAGGATGTTTTTTCCTCGTATCTTTTCCTTTCCTTTCCTTCTATGTGATCCTTGTACAAGTTTTATGATTGCTTATCTGCCATTTTAGCATTAAATAAGTTCTACTTAGTCAGTTTTTTTCTAGAAAGACGACAATTCACGAAAATTAATCAGATGTAGATGTAGAAAGCGCTATCGATTGTGTGTATTTGCCAAACAAAATGGCGGACATTTCCTGTTAGCGCGCACCTGTTATTATCTCGGGAACTATGTATAGGTTATATTACACTGAATCCATTTCCCATTGGGTCCCATTATAAAACTGGCAACTTTCAAAGCATTTTTCTTGTTTCTCCTATACATCAAATTTTGCAAGACCGGTATCATTTTAAAGATAAATCTGTACTCTTTCAATAAATGCAGTCAAAAATATATGGTCTCGCAACTTCTAAGAAAGTAATATTTGCCCAAAGGCAAGCACCCTCGGAAAACAGAGTTTCGAAAGTGAAATTTCGACAAAATCCCCGCATTCAATAAATGCACCCCAAACAATTATCTTTCAACGTAATCCCAAATGTAGTTCTGGCTTCCATAACTTCAAATGTCGCTTTTTATGATTTTTGACTGGCGCGACTTTATAGTTATGGACCAACCCCATTAGGAAAGTCAACCAGAAATTCCCGAAAAGTTGACAATTAACAAAGACCGGTCCAAAACAGCTTTTAAATGCAGTTGTTGGCCCAAATCAAGTACTTGATTGGAAAGATTGACATTTTTCACATTAAACTGATATATTCTTTCACAAAATACTATCTTAAACATTTAAAATGTATCTATTCTGCTCTTACATATCGAGAAAAACAGCAATCTGACAGACTTTCTTGAAATGCGAATCTCCCGAGATTTCACGGTCATATGACGTTATTTCTATTTTTAGTAACAAACCATGTGCTCAGGTGTTTTCAAATTCAGAATGACATTTCCCGGTATTTTAATTATTCTGGCTTATTTTGTAAACAAATTGTAGTGTCAATACAAAGTCAAAGTAAATATTATATAAAACTACCTGATTCACAATGAAATCAGTCTTATAATCCACCACACGTAAGTTGTTAATCACAAATAATAGATTTCAGAAAACGAAAGAAACGTTTACAATTTCAGCATAACATGTCAAGGTTTATCCGAAAGTATCCAAATGAAAACTCGTCACGTGACAAAGCGACAATGGCGTCAAAATTGTGAATTTCAGACTGATGAGAGTTATTTTCATTTATTGTAAGATGCATTTGAAACATTTGAACCTTAAAATATTCCTCGATGCAGTAATTTATATTCATTCACCAATATATGTAGAAATGTATCCAAGAAAATGAGCTTTCTTTGATTTATAGCGTGACATAAATATGTTACGACTCTGGTTGACTTTCGATACGGGGTTAGCTTCAGCGTACAGGTCTGTCAATACTATATAAACTGTACGCTGAAGTTTTTTTAGCTATCCCCAATGAAATGCGCCAAAATGTTGCAGACACACACAGGATGCAGGAAATAATCACAAAAAGCATGGTTGCGATAACTAAAATGCTTTTGATACCGAAGAGAAAAGGAACTCTTTAGAAATAGGCACTACTGTAACCTATACACACTTTTTCCAAATTTGAATGGGTTGTGTTTATTTCAATATTGTATTAAAAAAGTTATACCCTGATTTTGAAAAATGAGTCGCGTCTCAGATTATGCAATGACTTACAACTTCTTTGCTTTCAGCGCATTGATAAATGTAAACAAAATCATCAATATTATGTAAATTTCTAAATGACCGAACGATATTTAAAGAAGGGGAGCAACTCATTCATCTTTAATGATGTAGTGGAAAGTAGATTTCCACTAATAGTTGGTGCGTTGTAACCTCACAGTTGGATTGACTCGGACTTTATCCCAGGATTGACATTATTCGGGGTAGTCAAGCTGCAGTCCTCGTAGAGGTCGGACGTGCCAACTGTCACATCTATGGTAAGGGCCTATTGTAATGAAGAATTAGGTTAGGGAAATACTTTATTGGTGGCAGCGGTGGTTTTTTAAACCCATTCCAAAACAGAATTTATCAGAATTTGAGTATTTTCTGTGGGTAATTTTTCCCGCCGTTTTTGATAACCACCTATTTCTGGAATTTTGTTTGGCCAAACCATACGACTAGTTGGTGTGTTTTGCCTCTAGTGGGTCACAGTTTTTTTGTGTTGGTAGTGGTTCTTTATGAATTATGACCAACAGAGGTTATTCTTCCTGTTTATACATTATTTAAGCCCAATTACAGCAATATCGGAACTTGGACGAGTCCATTGTTGACAGTGGGCGGGGAAGTATAAAAGAAAGTGTGACCTACGCAGCTTGGCTACCGTCCCTTGTTGTAAGTATATTTCAAATGTATTTATAAAAAATACTCTTGATTATGACAACTAGTGCAGCCCATATCTTGTGTATTTAAATTTACACATATTGGAGGAAACATCTTCATATTTATTTTAGTTGTATTTGTCATCGAATACTTCTGGATTAAATAGTTTCTTGCCAACATGGCCTGTATAAAGCAGCCTGTTAATTGTTTGACAGAAGAAGAATTAAGATCAATCCCGGGTATTAGCAGTAGACTGGCATCGACTATTGTTGATGTCAGAAACAGGTTTGGGAACTTAACGGCAGAATCGTTCCAAACATTGACGCGTCAATCACTTTCAGAAAGTCTGACACAGTTGTTAGATTTTACACCCAACAGGCAGCTGGGGAAAGATCGATCCCAACAATCGCCTAATATAACGTTAGGCGCTATTCCTAAGAAAATTATGGGCCCCATACCAGAATCACCTAAAGTCGAGAAACAAGCGGATGGTGATGCCTCAGAGAAGTTGGTTTCAGAAATAGCACAGTGGGAAGACGTCCAGGAGGTCCTATCGACTGCTAAAAAACTAGTTGCAGCCAAAAAACAAGGTGACTGCAGCGCATTTAGCGAGTTTTTAACAAATGCGCAACAACAACTGCACTTTGTTAAAGACAATCTTCGCCGCCGTGAGGATAGCGACGATGATTTGGAATCCTCATCCGGAATTCCAAAGAGAAAGAATGCACGAGATAAGGTGTACAGGAAGAAGGTTACACACCACACTGTCACAGGAAGGGGTGTGTCATCAGAAGAGGAGGATCAACCGATTCTTCACAGAACGAGTAGTGCTAGTGCCTACTCAAATAATCTGCCAGCTAGTAAGCCACCTCAACCAGTACTTGGCAGCGACGGGACTCCGTTTCAAAGAGGGCAGCCATTTTCGAGATCGGCTTTGCGGGATATTCCCAAGAATCTGGTGTATGATGGCAAATCACGGTGGCAATCATTTCACATGAAGTTCGAGCAGTACGCACGGTCTTTTGGGTGGACTGCAGAAGAATGCAAGATGTGCCTATTGCACTGTCTGTCAGGGACAGCACTGGATTATTGCGCCCGAATAATGAAAAGAAATCCTGAAGTGCCATATAGAATTTTGTTAAATAAGCTGGAAGGGAGGTTTGGCGCTGAGCTTGCGGAATCTGCTCAAGCTAAATTTGCCACAGCGATACAAAAGAAAGGCGAAACAATGGAGGACTGGGGAGATCGAGTACAAGCCCTTGCTTCTGAAGCTTTCCGTGACTTACCGGAATCCTTCTGTAATCAGCAAGCCATTGATAGATTTTGTCAAGGCTTAATAGATATTGATGCTGGACATAACACTTTTATGAAAAGACATCATACTATTGAAGCCGCCATGAATGATATTAGGCTGTTTCAGCACTCTAAGGGTGCTATGTTAGGTTGTCGTACTAAAGTTACACAAACAGCTATAGACTATAATGACACAAATGCTTACATATGTTCTGTACAATCACATTCAGACAAAGAATCTATTACTGACTTAAGCACATTGCAGAAAGAATTAATTAAAATAAAAGAACAACTCAATGAATTAGCTGTAGGTCAAAAAAGGCCATGGAGAAACAACAGGACACCATCTAGGTTAAATGAACGGAAATGCTTTGCATGTGACGAAACGGGTCATTTTGTTTCAAATTGTCCTTATAAACAGGAGATTTTAAACTCAAAAGGGTCCAGTTAGAGAGCCAAGGCTGGTCCCAGGTCGAACTAGGCTCAAAAAACTTGATAGATTACTGTAACCTGTATAGAACTGATGTGAAAGGCTGCAAAGCATTTTTGGTCAGTGCAAGTGGTAAACAGCCACGGTCCTTTAAGGAGGATGACGTGGGTTTACAAAGTAAACAGCCGCGGTCCTTTCAGGAGGATGACGTGGGTTTACCAAGTAAACAGCCGCGGTCTTTTAAGAAGGATGACGTGGGTTTCCAAAGTAAACAGCCACGGTCCTTAAAGGAGGATGACGTGGGTTTCCAAGGTAAACAGCCACGGTCCTTAAAGGAGGATGACGTGGGTTTCCAGGGTAAACAGCCGCGGTCCTTAAAGGAGGATGACGTGGGTTTCCAAAGTAAACAGCCGCGGTCCTTGAAAGAGGATGACGTGGGTTTCCAAAGTAAACAGCCGCGGTCCTTGAGGGAGGATGACGTGGGTTTCAAAAGTAAACAGCCGCGGTCCTTGAGGGAGGATGACGTGGGTTTCAAAAGTAAACAGCCGCGGTCCTTTAAGCAGGATGACGTGGGTTTACGGGGTAAACAGCCGCGGTCCTTTAAGCAGGATGACGTGGGTTTGCGGGGTGGTGATTTGCACGGAAGATCAGCATCTTTGGAAGAGAAACCAGAGATAAATAGAGAACAGCCGAGGTCCTCCCAGAGCGGGGAGGTTGACTTGGGTTCCACGAGTGAACATTTGCTGTACAGGCAGAGTAAATCGCAGAGTAAAACAGACATGCAAGGTTCAAGAATTTGGGATCCAGGAGGAAATGATGCTAACACCAATGCAAGACATTTACATAGCATTAAGGTTTAGGGGCCTTCCTTCTTTTTGGGTGGGAAGGAGGATGTAGTGTAGAAGAAGTAACATGTTTTTATAGAATACACCTCCCCAAAAGGCTAGTTTAAAGAGATCATTTTATTTGATTTTACATTTATAATTTTAGTCTGATTTTACATTTATTCTGTCCAGATTAAGACAGGATGGAGACAAAACTTAATTGTTTTGAGACTAGATAAAAGACAACTTCAGATGTGAGTAATTTCAGTCTGAGTTAACATTTATTCTGTCCAGATTAAGACAGGATTCACAACGATGAAACCGAATACTTATTCAGTCTAAGGCTGGAAAGAAAATTAGAAGGACATAAACGAATCCTTCAAGAGAAAGTGGGAGGGAGTGTAGTGGAAAGTAGATTTCCACTAATAGTTGGTGCGTTGTAACCTCACAGTTGGATTGACTCGGACTTTATCCGAGGATTGACATTATTCGGGGTAGTCAAGCTGCAGTCCTCGTAGAGGTCGGACGTGCCAACTGTCACATCTATGGTAAGGGCCTATTGTAATGAAGAATTAGGTTAGGGAAATACTTTAATGATCTGTCTTGACAAAATGTACAATTTCCGATTAATTTTGTTTCAGAAATTGAAATTGTATGAATAAGACCATCATAAATGTATATTTATTTAAGATAATCGCATGAAAGAAACACATATTTACCTTGGCATGACATTTTAAGTTTTATATTCTTTACTGAAATGTATGTTTTATGTTCGTATACTTAATGCGTTGTCAAACGCCGCCATCTTAGGTTACATTCAACTAAAAAATCGAGTGTCTCTTCGTAGTGCGTAATTTCTTAAGAGTTTTTGTCTCTTCTTGCATAAAAGACATTTTAAAATCTTAGACCTGTAATATGTTGCTATTTCCTATATCATATATGTGTCTGGAGAATTTTGATGACATCAATTGCATTCTAACTTAAAATATTATTTATAGAGTGTGTTTTCTGTTGTATGGGGCTTTTGTGGAGCAATATTTTGTAAAAACAATGTTTTTATCGTGTCTGCATTCGTAGGACATGCCTTTTTATTGCATTTTTTTCAAGACGAAATACAGATCTTTAAAATTATACCATGCTTGGAACAGGAATATGAAAGGCCAAAAACATGCTTTAAAAGTTGGCAGTATTATAATTTGTTCACGTATAGTCACTTGCTCACGAGGTGTGTGTTGTCATGTGGTTCATTCCGTCACGCATAGTCACGTGCTAACCTAGTGTTTGAAGTCACGTGGTTCGTTCTATCGGGGTGCGCAGGAGAAGGCGGAGGTTGCGGGAACTCAAGGAGCACCGGATGGAGCGGCGCATGCATTCCGACCAGATCTTCCACATCTTCCAGATCTTGCACTGGGTCGGCCGGGAAAGTATGTCGGGAGCCCAAAGACTGGTCGGCCATACATTCGCTGAACCCTTTTACACTCTGCTTCTGAGCCCAAAGACTGGTCGGCCATACATTCGCTGAACCCTTTTACACTCTGCTTCTGAGCCCAAAGACTGGTCGGCCATACATTCGCTGAACCCTTTTACACTCTGCTTCTGAGCCCAAAGACTGGTCGGCCATACATTCGCTGAACCCTTTTACACACTGCTTCTGAGCCTTAAGACTGGTCGGCCATACATTCGCTGAACCCTTTTACACTCTGCTTCTGAGCCCAAAGACTGGTCGGCCATACATTCGCTGAACCCTTTTACACTCTGCTTCTGAGCCCAAAGACTGGTCGGCCATACATTCGCTGAACCCTTTTACACTCTGCTTCTGAGCCCAAAGACTGGTCGGCCATACATTCGCTGAACCCTTTTATACTCTGCTTCTGAGCCCAAAGATTGGTCGACCATACATTCGCTGAACCCTTTTACACTCTGCTTCTGAGCCCAAAGACTGGTTGGCCATACATTCGCTGAACCCTTTTATACTCTGCTTCTGAGCCCAAAGACTGGTCGGCCATACATTCGCTGAACCCTTTTACACTCTGCTTCTGAGCCCAAAGACTGGTCGGCCATACATTCGCTGAACAACTTTTACACTCTGCTTCTGAGCCCAAAGACTGGTCGGCCATACATTCGCTGAACCCTTTTACACTCTGCTTCTGAGCCCAAAGACTGGTCGGCCATACATTCGCTGAACCCTTTTACACTCTGCTTCTGAGCAGGAAAGGGTTACACTCAATTACAATTACGATTTTAGACGACAATAGCCCCTTATTCCCCGCGTTTGGCTTTCACAAGCGTACGAGAGCAGCTACGGACGCTCTTTTCCATGTGCAGACAATCAAACGCTTATGCGTACCTTTAATAAAAGTAACAGTAACAGTGTTTTCCACAATTGGATTGTATATGCGGACGAGTAAACAAATATCGCTACTAAACATGTACACCTTCAAGTCAATGAAATTAACGTCAAGACAATAACTTCTTTACCAATTTAAATGCCACGATTGATTGTGTTTTATATGAATGTTCAAATGTAATTCAATAATTGTGAAAGGTATTAAGCACATCCGGTTTGCGCCGCATGTATCTAGCCCGACACATGCTAAGAGCACCTGAAGTACCTGGCGCAAGCTATTTGGAATCGAAAGCTTCTGCACGTCCGACCCACCGAGGAATTTTGCAGCATATTCGGTTGTGCGCGGTGTTCCATAGACGTACCGAGATTCTGGATGTACGCGCGCTCAACATTCCAACGCTATCAATTTGGAGAATCATGAGCGATTTCTCTGTTACTAGTTTGCTACACCTAATTGTGTAATGCTCTATCGTATTCAAATCTGTATACAACACTTTGAGTATGTTCGGGTTTTCAATCAAGGATCCTCCAACTGTCCAAGACAGAGCGGTAGTCGGAAATAAATTGGCACAAATGTTTATCTTAGATTTAACATATTTATTTTAGCTCGATTGCATCGAAAGTCTCAGGCTTACAGAAACGCTCTCGAGTCCGTTTCCTGAGTATATAATTAGTACTTGGTGTCTTTGGGAAAGATCTAGAGAACGCTCCCCGAGTGGGGGTCGATCCAGTGACCTCCCAATCTCTAGGCGAACACCTTATCCATAACGCCACGGCGAACTGAATGTTTATCTTAATAAGCAGTTGTAGAGTATAATCAATTGGTGGCTACTTGTGTAAGGTCTTTTCTGTATTAGGACTTTAATATACTATTTGTGTTAATAGTATGTGGATGTTCGATTATTATTGTTAAACATGAAGCTAAGACAAAACGTGTGCAAGTTATCAATGACTTAAGATTTGAGCCTCGCTCTGGGAAAACAGGGCTTAATGCATGTGCGGAAATGTTATTCTCAATTTAGCCTGTGGAGTCCGTACAGGCTAATCACGGACGGCATTTCCCGCTGTTGAATTTTTCATTAAAAATGGTTCTCTTTAAAACGAGAATCAAAGTGTAATTAGTTTGTTGGGACTGCACAGGCAAATATGGGACAACACATGCATAAAGCCCTGTTTTCTCAGCACGAGCCCCATTTGTTGCCACTGTGCATTCTTCTCTTACAGCGGATCAAATCCTTCTTGATGGACGAATCGACAACGGCCCCGCTCGTGGTGCACGGAAATAGAGGTTCGGGAAATTCCATCCTGGCGTTGTCGGAAAAAAATCAGCAAGATCTGGCTGGCCAAGACGCCTAAGCTCGTGTTAAGGTAACTGATGCCATGTCGATTTGAGCATATCTTGAGTGCCGTCGGACTGGAGGGTGTAAAGATTCATTGAAAAAAAAACTTACGCACGCACGCACTCGCGCGCGAATGAGACGATGGATGATGGAAAATGCAGTAATTGTTTTAAACTGTTTAAAATAAGGTTTCCTATATGAACTACCGATATAGCAGTATTGGAACTAGTAAATTTACCAATGTCATTAATAAGTTGCGAAAGAGACAAATTTATCGAATAGACTTTTTTTCGTAGTTTTGTAAGACCTTTATAAATAAAAATCGATCAAGTGTTCATTAGTTAACGTGTTTGTGTATTTCGAAGTTTAGGAGGCCCGTTCTTGCCTGAGGCTTGAATAATATTTTTTGCTATGATAAGTCCACGAATTAAGTGTGGTCGCAGAAACTAAATAAACGCGAGTTATCAATTTTGTGTAGTCCGTTAGCAGTGTATTTTGATGTCCTCTTTATCATAAGAAATAACGTCATTTTGCTACCATTTACACGCAAACGCATTATTCATATATTTCGGCTTGTTCTGGAAAAACGAGGCTTAAATCATGTGCGTAGAGTGCCTTCCCAGATAAGCCTGTGCAGTCGGCAGCGAAGACACTTTCCGCGTGGAGCAGATTTTTGTAAGAGTTTTATTGTAAACAAAAAATTTCAGAGACCGCGGAAAGTGTCGTCCCTGAGTAGCCTGAGCAGTCCACACAGGTTAATCTGAGCCTACACTTTACGCACATGCATTAAGCCCAGTTTCTAACACACAGGTTAATCTGGTCCTACACTTTACGCACATGCATTAAGCCCAGTTTCTCACACACAGGTTAATCTGAGCCTACACTTTACGCACATGCATTTAGCCCAGTTTCTCACACACAGGTTAATCTGGGCCTACACTTTACACACATGCATTAAGCCTAGTTTCTCACACACAGGTTAATCTGAGCCTACACTTTACGCACATGCATTTAGCCCAGTTTCTCACACACAGATTAATCTGGTCCTACACTTTACGCACATGCATTTAGCCCAGTTTCTCACACACAGATTAATCTGGTCCTACACTTTACGCACATGCATTAAGCCTAGTTTCTAACACACAGGTTAATCTGAGCCTACACTTTACGCACATGCATTTAGCCCAGTTTCTCACACACAGGTTAATCTGGTCCTACACTTTACGCACATGCATTTAGCCCAGTTTCTCACACACAGGTTAATCTGAGCCTACACTTTACGCACATGCATTTAGCCCAGTTTCTCACACACAGGTTAATCTGGGCCTACACTTTACACACATGCATTAAGCCTAGTTTCTCACACACAGGTTAATCTGAGCCTACACTTTACGCACATGCATTTAGCCCAGTTTCTCACACACAGATTAATCTGGTCCTACACTTTACGCACATGCATTTAGCCCAGTTTCTCACACACAGATTAATCTGGTCCTACACTTTACGCACATGCATTAAGCCTAGTTTCTAACACACAGGTTAATCTGAGCCTACACTTTACGCACATGCATTTAGCCCAGTTTCTCACACACAGGTTAATCTGGTCCTACACTTTACGCACATGCATTTAGCCCAGTTTCTCACACACAGGTTAATCTGGTCCTACACTTTACGCACATGCACTAAGCCCAGTTTCTCACACACAGGTTAATCTGGTCCTACACTTTACGCACATACATTAAGCCCAGTTTCTCACACACAGGTTAATCTGAGCCTACACTTTACGCACATGCATTTAGCCTAGTTTCTCACACACAGGTTAATCTGAGCCTACACTTTACGCACATGCATTAAGCCCAGTTTCTCACACACAGGTTAATCTGAGCCTACACTTTACGCACATGCATTAAGCCTAGTTTCTCACACACAGGTTAATCTGGGCCTACACTTTACACACATGCATTAAGCCCAGTTTCTCACACACAGGTTAATCTGAGCCTACACTTTACGCACATGCATTAAGCCTAGTTTCTCACACACAGGTTAATCTGGTCCTACACTTTACGCACATGCATTGAGCCCAGTTTCTCACACACAGGTTAATCTGGGCCTACACTTTACGCACATGCATTTAGCCCAGTTTCTCACACACAGGTTAATCTGAGCCTACACTTTACGCACATGCATTTAGCCCAGTTTCTCACACACAGGTTAATCTGGTCCTACACTTTACGCACATGCATTTAGCCCAGTTTCTCACACACATGTTAATCTGGTCCTACACTTTACGCACATGCACTAAGCCCAGTTTCTCACACACAGGTTAATCTGGTCCTACACTTTACGCACATACATTAAGCCCAGTTTCTCACACACAGGTTAATCTGAGCCTACACTTTACGCACATGCATTTAGCATAGTTTCACAGAGCAAGGCTTCATTATTATTATGTACCTGAAACGTCAACACACATCACATGACGCATATTTCTCTGGGCTGCAGGTTTCTCGGTACAACAGTGGAGAGTTCTTCCGTACTGTCTCTGCTACAGAGTGTGGTGCAACAACTGAGTATGCTGGGGAATCAAAGCCCACGAACCGGCCTGGTACGTGTGTCATTATCATTATCATCATCATCGTCATCATCATCATCATTTTCATCAGCATCATTATTAGCATCATCATTATCATCATCATCACCATCATCATCATCATAATCATCATCATCATCATCATCATCATCATCATCATCATCATCATCATCCTCACCATCATCATCATCGTCGTCGTCGTCAATATCATCATCATCATCATCATCATCATGATCATGATCATCATCATCATCATCATCATCATCATGATCATGATCATCATCATCATCATCATCATCATCATCATCATCATCATCATCATCATCATCATGATCATGATCATCATCATCATCATCATCATCATCATCATCATCATCATCATCATAGCATCTCACCCTTTTCTTATTTTTAGCTCGGCTGTTTTCGGAGAAAACTCGAGGTTTTTTCATAGCCAGCTCGTCGTGTCGTGTCCGTCGTCGTGTCTTGTCGTGTCGTCCGGGTCTAGCTAAATCCTTAACATTATGTCAAAGTTTTGAACATTGGCTCTAACATCAAAGTGCTTCACCTACAACTTTGAAACTTTATATGTAGTTGCCCCTTGATGGGTTCTACATGCCACACACATATTTGGGTCACTATGTCAAAGGTCAAGGTCACTGTGATCTTAAAAAAAATCTGAAAAGCTTTCATTTATTCAAAGTGCACCCGCAGCCGAGCGTTGGCACCCGTTATGCGGTGCTCTTGTTCTTATTATTTTTTGCTCGTTATGTTTTTCTTAAAATTTGTCTTCTTTGTCATAGTAATGCTTCCATTATAAATCTGGTCGTACAGTCTTAAATATTGTAGAATGCCAGTCCCAGGTTATTTCCTTTCAAGATGCATATGAGCCTCGTTCTGGGAAAAAGGGATAAATGCGTGTGCGTTCCATATTAGCCTATGCAGTACGATATTATAGAATTCAGTAGAATTCAGTACGGTATTATGGAATTTTTCGTATAAAGGAAGTCTATTTCACACGCAAATTCAGATAAGGCGGAAAGTGTCTTTCCTGATTAGCCTCTGCGGACTGCACATGCTACCAAGAGACAGCACATGCATTAAGCCCAGTTTTCCCAGGGCGGGACTCATAGGAGTCGTGTTCTGAGAAAACTGGGCATAATGCATGTGCGTAAAGTGTCGTCCCAGATTAGCCTGTGCAGTCCGCACAGGCTTATTAGGGGCGACACTTTCCGCTTTTATGTTTTTTTTCGTATAAAGAAAGTCTCTTCTACACGTCAATCCAGTTAAGGCGGAAAGCATCGTCCCTGATTAGCCTGTGTGGATTGCACAGGCTAATCTCGGACGACACTTTACGCATATGCATTTCTCAGAACACGACACAAATGTATATCGGGTACCATGCTATTTTCTTTAAAACACTCCTTTCTTGTTTTGCCTCGTGCAAAGATAAATTGTCATGTGAATTCTGGACAATAGTTTCTCTTTTTCAGACCGTTGACCTCCTAAAAGTCAAGTTAAATCTGCTCTTAAAGCACGGCACGGCAGAGTGCCCACTCGTGGTCATCTTGGACTCGCTTGACCAGCTGGACACCTCTCACAATGGCCGCTCTTTGATGTGGCTTCCGGCCTCCCTGCCGCCTCACTGTAAGATTATCGTGTCATCACTTCCGAAGGAGAAATACGAGACGTTTCCGGCCCTCAAGGTAGCGGAACATTTATAAAGGCAACAGGCGTACTAGTATAAAGATAAAATACTATGTAAGGGGGATGTTTATTCATAGAAGTACTCCCGGCTGTACATTTTAAACCTTGTTATGAGTGATAAAGAGCAACACACGAACCTACATTAATATTCAGTTGTCAGTAGCCTGTCTATTTACAGTTATTTTATTATTATTATTATTATTATTATTGATTTAGTAATTTATTTATGCTGTCATGTGGCTTATAGGGATATAACATTGATTTAAAACTGAGAATTTACTGTTTAAAACAGTAAAAATTATGTTGATGTCCAAATTGTATTATTATTAAAGGTGAGTGCACGCAGCTCTGGAAAGGTTTAATAACTGGAAAATGAGGAAAATCCGTGCAGAAAATTTAAATGAGCAAAGAATTTTGACACTAAATCGGGCCGATAAAGACCATTCATTCTCATTGTTCGGTTGGAGACAGTACCTATATTTCCACGGGGTTCATAAGACGTCGCCCTTCAACTTGGTGATTATAAGCCACTGCAATCGCAATATTGTCTTCGATTTGTATACTAAGTAATACATATTTAACGTGTAAATATATTATGTATTAGATTCATTCAGACGGTAGAAATTCTATAGTGTCATTAAATGTTTGCTTTGCTGCGTTATTATTAGTGGGCTTAATGCACTAGATTCTGCCTTAACTGGATTTTCGTTTAGAAGAAATTTTATACTAACCGAATAAAAGCGCAAAATGTCTTTCCTGTTTAGCCTTTCCGGACCGCACATGCTAATTAAGACCAGCTTTCCAAGAACAATGTTCAATTATTTATCTACATGCTAAAGAAAGTTCTTTTTAGCAAAAATTCAGATCAACATGGATATTTACTGCAGCAAATAACGGAATCACCGAGACGGAGCTTGATGACGTGTTGTCTTGTGATGATGACGTATTGAATGACGTCCTCACCTACTGGACATCGCCCATGCGCAGACTGCCCCCTCTAATTCTCGTGCTAATACGGACGGACATCGACCAATATATCGATATTGAACCATCTGGTATTTTCTCGTTTGAATTTAATGTTTTACGAACGTCGAGCTGTTGAGAAGACAGTGATGTCCAATGCATTATCAACGTCGCATATTATTAAAATTACGGTTGAACGTCTGCCTTAAGAACTTGTGATCATAGGTTCGCTTCACCTTGATGCTTGCAGATTTTTTTCAGCTGAGTAACACTTACTTCAATGTTCTTTAAGTGATTTTTTATGAAATTAATATCAGTGGTAAATTAGCTACATTCTGCATGCAATAAGTCAAGGCATTTAAAGAGCACATGTACTTCATTTACACTGCGCGTATTTGTTTCAATGCTCTGTGATTGTCTATAATTAACAGATGTGTTGTTGTTTTTATTCACCGTAGTTGAGCGCGGTTCAGACGGTGCGTGCGTTCTGAACTGGTACCACCGTCAATTTACGGAAAGTGCGCACGGGCTCTACTGCGCAGACGAAGCGAAGAACAAGCGTCTCCATGGCAACCTTGCTGATTTCTTCGCGGGAGCCTGGGAAAATGGTAGTATTGAGCATAACTATGATATGTTTGGACAGGTAGTCGTTATATCAGGAAGAATATCACAATAACTAGTATGCACAAATAAAAATATACGTTGATCTTTCAATCAGGCTCAATTTGCTATGTGAGTCTTTGATAATTTTTGGTCCTCCAATATAGCAGTATAATGAAGAACATTATCGTTATCATGAGTTTTTAAACGTTTCATTATTTTCAAATAGCCGCAAGTCATTTCTAAAAAGAGAATATTTATATTGTTTTTATTAATTCACTCCCTGTAATATCGAAATTTTCACCGAATATACATGTTAGCAAATTCATGTGCTAGCTCGTGAGTATTTATACAAGTCTCGCTGTAGGAAAACCGGACTTAATGCATGTGCGTACAGTGTCGTCCCAGATAAGCCTGTGCAGTCTACACAGCCTTATCAGGGACGACACTTTCTGTTTTAAGGTATTTTTTGTTCAAAGGAAGTCTCTTCTTAGCAAAAACCCAGTTAAGACGGATATTGCCGTCCCGGATTAGCCGGTGCCGACTTTAAGGGCTACTCCGGAAGACACTTTAAGCACATGCATTAAGGCAAGTTTTCCGAGAACGATGCTAAAATAAGCTTATAAGTGTTTTATTCCAGGAAGAAAAAAGCCGTACACGAACGCTAAAGAGGAGGTAATAGAAGAGGACCGCTATGTAACGTCACAGCCCCTTCGCTTCGGAGAGGATGACTACAACATCCGGGCTCTAAACAATCTGCCCTATCACCGCCTGCACGCGGGTCACGTTGACCTTCTCAAGAAGGAGTGTCTCGCCAATGTGCACTTCTGCGTTGCTAAGTTACATGCACTTCCTTTTGAGTTAGTTTTATGGTTAAGAAATGCCCCATCGTATGTTATAATTACTCACTTAAATTGTTACGACCTTATCCTCTATCATTGGTTTTAGTTGTCGTTTACTGTCATTGTTACCACTGTAACAATTGTATGCGGACTTAGTTACCTGATGTAATTGTAGGCTGATAAAATGACTTTTTTACCTGTTTAAATACACGTTTAAGTGAGACTGCACGATTTTGTCAAATATTTATGAATTTAAAGAAAATGTGTAAAAAAACTTATCATACATATATTTCAATATAAATTGAATAAAAGTTAAGAAGAACATGTATCGAAAAATGCGAAATAAGCCAGATATTTAATTCTGAAATGGAAAATGTCTGTACAGTCGAATTCGCCAGCATGTATATCATGCATGTACGATGTGAATCTAAATTTAGTTTTAGTGCAGATTCGTTCATGCGACACAAAGACACAAGGTTGTTTTACGGATCATTTTAATTTCCTGCAACGATATCTATTCATACGGCACACGTACACTAACTCCAGATCCTAATAAAAAGACGAATGCTTCGGTTATTGTAGGAAAATATGTACGAAAAATCTTCGTCGCAATCGGCTCGGGGCGCTAATTTGTGTTTGCTGCATTTTATGAAATTCGTCTTCAATGTATAATTTTTCTTGCCTATTTTGTGTTATTTTAACATATTTTTATCAATATATTTTAATTTAACACATATAAAAATCGTGCAGTCTCACTTAAATTTAGATTGTTTGAGTTTCTTATGTGAATATTATATATAGCTCTTAACAAATAAGTAAGTAAACTTTGCTCGGCAACATTTTTAGCTTTTCGTTAAAAAATATCCGAAGATAATAGTATATGTTTTAACTGTCAAAATAAACAAAAACACTTTGTCTTGTATTAACACTGGAACATGAGCCAAACACGTCTTAAAAGTATGTAATTCACGCATGTTTCTCGCGGCTCTCCCAAGGCGCTCTTAGACGACTTCACGGCGGCCAAAGCGGCGTTCCCGGGGAAACCCCTGATCACGTGCATTCTGGAGGCGCTTTTGCTCTCCCGGAAGGGGCTTCAAATGGATCCGAATTTCCCTGCTCAAGAACATCCTGGAGGCGCTTCTGCTTTCCCGGACGGGACTTCAAACGGATCCGAATCAGTTCGTGCCACAGCTACTCGGGCGCCTGGAGGACAATGAGGTTGGAAGCCGGACTCATATAAGACTCGTTCTAAGAAAACTATTCTTAATGCATCTGCGTACAGTGTCGTCCCAGATTAGCCTGTGCAGTCCGCCGAAACTTGATTTGCGTTACGAAGAGACTTCCTTTTAAAAACAAATTCCATAAAAGCGGAAAGTGTCGTCCCTCATAAGCCTGTGCTGACACTTAACTCACGTTGTCCCAGAACAAGAATCATCTTCATTAACATACATTTAGACAATACAAGAATACACAATCATGTATTGTACATATACGGTAGGCATGGAAAATCATTGAATAAACAAGACCTGATGGTAAAATATCATTATTACTAAAGAAAACCAGCTAATTCAAGTGAAAATATTTTTTTATCAAAGTAATCAAAACATTCGGTTAGATTTCATAACAACTTATATGTATACAGCCCTTTTACAAGGCCAATTACTGAACAATATTTCTTAAAAGTTCTTTATGAATTGAGCCGCTTCATGCGACCACTGGTCTTATGCCGTATTTGCATGCATTCAGTCGGGTCAGGAGCTACCCTGTCTGCTAATGACATCACGTCTGGCATTGACATGATGACGATGACGTCATGTGGCAAATACGTCATCACAGGTGCATTATACGCTTTGTTGTTACTTTATAAAGTACCGGTGGTTGCTGTTTGTTGTTTTTTACGAAACTAAATTGACGTTCTTAGTTAAGCTCTCGTTGACATATAAACATTGTAAGAGTGGATATTTTATTACAGTTTTGAACTTTCTTAATCACCTTATATAAGCGTAATCGATGCCACATATTGCCATAATGGTGAAACAAATATTGCCCGAGAGAAATCCGTATTTACAGTTTAATGGTGTGATGAAAAATGAAATAATTCACAGTCATATACAGAAACGAAACCAAAATAAATTGGTGATCAATTGTAATCAAACGTAAAACGATTAACAAGATGGTCTCATATACATGTAGAGAGATTATTAACTCTTTACATTCTTTAGTCTGCGAGGAGGAGGAGGAGATCAAAATCTGGAACATCAAGGTCGACCCTCCACGGTTGCTACGCAATGTGACGGGTAAAGCTCAGTGCAGAAAGGTCGCGTTGTGTCATGGTGACGAGTGGATCGCCATGAAATTGGGCAACGGAATAAAAGTAGAAGGTCTGCACACAGGTAAGCATTACTAATAAAAAACTCTATATTGAAATATATATTTTTAATTGTGTATGTATACATGTTTATTTGTATTTTGCTAGTCTTTTAACATTGATTTTACAAACAAACAGAACATCAACACAATAATTAAGCCAAGCCGAAAATGACTTTCACTATATATTAGGATAGAACCTGTAACGAGTTTCTATTTAAACACCCTATTGTTATTCAACAGTGTTGGTTGTTACTGACGAATTTTCGGGGCGAATAAATGATATGAAATGAAATAACAACGAATGTCGGATAATTTTTATCAACAATCAGTTGATTTTACTTTAGAAGAGACTTCCTTTAAACGAAAATTTCTATTCAAGCGAAAAGTGTCGTCCGTAATAAGCCTGTGCAGATTCACAAACCGATCTGATACGACACTTTTCGCACATGCATAACTCCATTTTCGCAGAGTGCGGCTCATATATAATTATATTTTACTTATTTTTAGGGGTATTTCGTTTCAATTTTAACGTCATTTATTATATTTTATTAAATTCAAGTTGTTATTTTCAGCGCATGTTTTTAGTCCTCTTGATTCGCGACTTTAATAACATACAGCTTATTTATATTTATTTTTGTTGTAAAGAAATATTTCAGAGAAACGTATTTGCTTTTTATATAACTGAACAATTATATTAGTCAAAGGTTACACATATTATTCAATAAAACAACAACGGGGACTGTGTGCGCAGAAAAAAAACAACATTTCAATGGCCTCGCTATAAAGTAAAAATACACCGCAATAGCATTAAGAAAACTAACAATTATTCTTTAATTAGCCTCAATAAAGTCTGTCTACACAGAAAGCGTTTTCCGGCGGACCACCATAACAATTATATTAGTTTAATGTTTAATGTTACACATTATTGTTTTTAGAAAATATTAATGGTTTCGTTATCAAGTAAAAATACACCGCAATATCATTCGGAACACTAACACTTATTCTTTAATTACCGGTAGCCTCAATAAAGTCTGTCTCCACAGGACATGTTCCACTGGGCCACCAGGATTCGTTGTTCGTGACCGGCAGTGCGGGAGAGGACGCGCCCAACATAGTCTTCGTGTATGATGTCGGCAGACTGGGATACCGCGCCATCCGAGAACTTGTTAGACGACGGTTTTTATTTCGCTCTTTGCTAATTGTATGTGTATTGCTCCCATTTGCTTCAATGAATTTCGACAACATATAATGATGACTTCTATATGAGCCCCGTTCTGTGAAAAGCAGGGTTCATTCATGTGCGTAAATTGTCGTCCCAGATTAGCCTGTGCAGTCCGCATAAGCTAATCAGGAACGACACTTTCCACGTTTGTTGAACTTTTTCGTTCAACTAAAGTCTCTTTTAAACGAAATTTCAAACTTTCGTCCCTGATTAGCCTCTGCGGACTGCACACTCCACGCAATGCGTTAAGCCCAGTCTTTCCCAGAACGCGGCTCATATAAATAATCTATTAATTACAGTTTTGTTTTCAAATATTTTTTATTGAGTTTCTTTTATGTAATTATTCTTTCTACACTTAAAACGTCCATATTTTTGTAAAATGTTGCATTCCCCCTGACAATTATTCGATACTTAAGATACGTTCATGATTAATTTGATTACAAAACAGTCCAATTAAGTAAACTTTTCAAAAATAACAAAATATCGTGCGTCATACTTGCAAACGTTATACTCATCAGAAGGTGGCCTGCAATGCAAACATGAGGTTTTACGAAGCAGACAACAGATCAGTGGTCATGGAAATTTACTTGTTTGACCTTGAAAAGATGGACGTCAGCATCGTGTCTTCGGGTCGAGTAGTCGATACACGAGTGTGTATCTTGACCAAACGGAAGCGTACGTACAATTCTTATTTACATTTTACAATTCTTGTGTGGAGGTGGCAGTATTCACAACATAGTTATTAAATAATCCGGTCATGGTGTGTCATTACTATTCCTCGTCACTAAGAAATCAAATTGATGATTTAAAGATTTTGCTAACTGAACGATTTGGGTCAGAACGTGTTAGAAACCGTTCCGCCCACTGTATCTCTGTCTATGACGTCATTCTTCCATTGTAGAACTCCTCGTGGCGTCACGTTTTGGCAAGAACGTAAAACGGTACAACATCACAACATCACAAACGGTTGCATTGACGCCATAATAAAAACTGAACACAAGAAGGAGATCTACCAAGTTGTGGTAAGTTTTTATACCTTTCTCAACATTATGTCATATGCCACCTGTACTGTACAAGTGTAGTAGCAAGCAGTGAACATCTCAAAACTGTATTGCTGTTTGTTTTTTTAATGTTTTGACGAACATTTACATTCGCAAGTGATGTGTTCATATATATACGACCATTCTCCCCATACCTCTGATTCAAGTAGGCCAGTTAACAGATCTGATAAAAGCATGTGTACTAAGTAATTGGACATCAGCTAGCCAATTAAAAGTGTATGTTAACTGGCCGCCACGATATGACTTGTATACTGTTGAAAACGGTGATCAATGGAAATAAACCCCGTTCTGCAAAAACTGGGCTTAATGCATGTGCGTAAAGAGTTATTTCAGATTAGCCTGTGCAGTTCTCACAGACTTATCAGGGACGACACTTTTCGCTTTTACGGAATTTCTCATTAAAAGAAGATCTATTCCTGAGCGAAAATCAAGTCAAGGCGGAAAGTGTCGTCTCCGCGAACTGCACAGGCTAATCTGGGACGACACTTTACCTACATGCCTTAAGCCCTGCTTTCACAGAGCGAGGCTCATATCGTTGTTTTACAGGTGAACGATCCGGGAACGCTCGCTGCAGTGACGGTAGTTTGTGGACCTGTAGTGTTGATGGAACCTGTCACTCACTCTCGCATGTATGAGATCTCAAACAGTACGTTCAGGAGATGCGAAAGTATCTTTACCTCTCAAAATTAAACATACGTTGGAATTTCGCGGCATATATCGTACAATATATTTCAATGTTAACGGCGTTTCTTTTTCTGTGTGCGCATTGCATACTAGCATAAAATATACTATCAATAAAGCGCACTTTGCGAATGTTGTTTTCAATATCAGTTTATGGTGTTCGCTCCATATGTTATAAGACTACGAAAGTGTTATCGACCAATCGACTATTAAGTTTGAACGGATGTTGTATACCAATGAGTCTCTTTCGTCATGTTAATCTGTTGAAGCTATTCAGTTCTATTCAAACAAATATTAATTTTATGTGAACACATGTAAGCACCGTTGTCGCTTAGTTGATTGCCTTTATAACTTAATATATAAGCCGCGTTTTGTGAATACGGGGCATAATGCATGTGCTTAAAATGTCGTCCCGGATTAGCCTGTACAGCCCACACAGATTAATCAGGGACGACACTTTCCTCATAGAATAGATTTTCGTTTATAGGAGACTTCCTTTAAACGAAACATTCCATAAAAGCGGTAACTGCACATGGTTATCTGGGAGTATACTTTAAAAGCATGCATTAAGGATTGTTTCCCATTGTTAGCTTTGTTAGTTTCCCGATTGAAAGAACTTAAATTACCGGTCGATGTTTTTAATTTCGATTTCTTTGGTATTGACAGATCAATGTTTTACAAGGTCTTATTAACACAAATGTGAGTACATGTATAAATATATGGTATAAATACATGTATATATTGTTTATACCCATATCCTTTTCTAACTCCCGATGCACATGGTTGAATGTCGTTCAGAATATTGCATCATGAACATGTCATTTAAATTCATAACTGGTTATTTAAATTTATATTAATTACATAAAAAGATGTTCTCGAAATTTCTGTATTTCAAACGTTTTAAATGTAAATATTTCAAAGCGGTTGTCAGCAACATTCACTTTTTGAGCACAAATACGAATTGCATATAGATCAAAAAGTGAATGTCAAGAAGTAATCAAGCAGTCGCTACTCTCAAGATTGTTATCTGCAACAACGAAATTGACACGCATTTTTTTTCAAATGTTTATTGAGCAAAAGCAATTAACAAGAAGCAGTTAAGCATTCTTTTTTCACCTTGAGATGGTCTCATCTGAATAAATACTAAATACAGGTGTAAAACAGTCACGATTAAATGTAACATAAAGGTTTGAAAAAAAAAACAACAACATGTCTTTCATTCAACATTGAATCCGAAATAGGAATCGCTTGAAATCAAAGCTAAATCTGAACCAAATGACTTAACTATGTCTGAAAGCGGACAGTGCCGCCCCTGATTAGTCGGTGTGGACTGCACAGGCTAATCTGAGACGACACTTAACGCATATGCATTAAGCCCGATTTTTCCAGAGCGAGGTTAAAATGATTTTACAGATTTAGGATACCAAAGAATTGTGCATGGAACATCACGAAATATACCGGTAAGCAACAAAAAAATATTGATGCCAATCACATGTACATCCAGGCTCCTTCGAGTAGCGCTATTGGTTTGAATGATGCAATATTGTCATAATAGCGCTGGTCTATGAGCCGCGTCATGCGACAATGGGTCGTATGTCATAACCACTCACCTAATTCAACCACGTGACAAGAGTTTGTTCGGTTCATTTAAAACTAGTAGATTATTGAAACAGATACGTTCATAAAAGTTTCGTTTATCTCGTAGAAGAATACATGCTGAGTCCGGTGTATCTGAAAAACACATGATAAGACCAAAAGTAAGTACATGATATTCCGCATCGGTCTTCATTTGGGTTTTAACAGACTGATTTGGGTTTATTAAACCAACTTCTAAAACCATACATGACCTATAAAGTTAGATAAGTCCTATTCACATTACATTGAATGTCCTTACCAACTTTATCATTTCAATGTCTTTAAAAGTTCGAAATTAAAAAACATGCTATACCGGTAGTAGAAGCAAAGCAGATATGTAACATAAAACGATATTTGACAGAAACGACTGCAAAAGTCAATGTCTTTTTGTGTTTCGACACGATCATCATTAGTTTACGAGGAAATACTTTATCATAAGTTTAACAACAATCAAAGTACAAGGCATCCCTAAGCTGTCGCATGACTTTGACCCATTTATGCCTTATGTCTAGAAAAAAGGCCTTTGCAAACAGCGTAGAACCATATGAGACGCCGCATTATGCGGCGTCTCATCTGGGTCTGCGCTGTTTGCTTAATGGAATTTCCGTAAGAAGTATTCTAAATATAGAAATAAATATACTAGACATGCCTAATTTTGGAAATAAATTGATTCAATTTAGATGGATGCGAGAGTCCACTAGGCATAAATGGGTTATGCTACATGTATATTGTTTCTCAAAAGCGATGCGTCCGTATGTTGTTTTGATTTGAAAAACAATGTCCAGTAGGAGTGATTTCTACAATATTTTATTTAATACTAACGTAATTAAGGAATGCATTTTAAAGGGACTTTTTCACGTTTTAGTTAATTGACAAAATTAAGAAGAAATGTTTCAGATTCGTAAATTTTCGTTTAAGTTATGATTTTTGTGAGGAAACAGTAATACTGAGCATTTACCATGTTCTGAAATATACATTTTATGCATCTTTTGACGATTTAAAAACCTGAAAATGTTAAATTGTTGCAACGCGAAACGACTGAATAATCTGGGGAGTTCTGTTGTTGTCGTTATATTTATTTTGTGACACTACGAGGATTGCTTATATAAAGTATAAAATACATCATTCATTGTATGAGAACGGATGGCCGAGTGGTCTAAGCATTAGACTTTAACGTCAGAGGTCAGTGGTTTTTAGCCCAGTGGAGGGTTACTTTTTTGTTTCTTTCTTGATTTTAAACAGAAGCTTTTTAGATCAAATGTTTACATTAATTAATATAAAGCATTTAATGATACACTACAATACATGCCAAAATCTGTGAAACGGTCATTTTGAGTCCATACACAAGTCATTTAACTTTAGGCTTGCTATGCTGTTTAAGCATGTACTTAGACAAGACTTCAATGTGGTGTCACATACATAGGTAATACGTATGCGATTCATACCAAACCTGATACCGTGGAGATGGTAATTAAGGAAATATTTACAAAACAAATATGCTCGATTTGAATCATTATTCCAAACAATCGCGGTTCAATATGGGAACATGAATGCTTTCGTCATAAAATGAGTCGCGTTCTGAGAAAAATGGGCTTAATGCATGTGCGTCAAGTGTTGTCCTAGATTAGCCGTGCAGTGCGCACAGGCTAATCATGGACGATACTTTCCGCCTAAATAGGATTTTTGCTAAGAAGAAACTTCATTTAAACGAAGAATGTCGTAAAAGAGGAAAGTGTCGTCCCTGATTAGCCTGTGCGGACTGCACAGGCTAATCTGGGACGACACTTTACGCACATGCATTATGCCCAGTTTTCTCAAAACGCGACTCAAATAAATGACAAAATGCTTCCATGAACGAACTGTAACATTGATAGAGCTACGACGCTTGACAGAGCCACGACGCTTGACAGAGCTACGACGCTTGACAGAGCCACGACGCTTGACAAGCCAGGAGGCTTGACAGAGCCAAGGCTTGACATAAAAACGATGTTTGACATAGCCATGACGCTTGACAGAGCCACGACGCTTGGCAGAGCAACGACGCTTGACAGAACTATGACGCTTGACAGAGCCACGACGCTTGACAGAGCCACGGCGCTTGACAGAGCCAAGACGTTTGGCATAGCCAAGACGCTTGACAGAGCCACGACGCTTGACAGAGCCACGACGCTTGACAGAGCCACGACGCTTGACAGAATCACGACGCTTGACAGAGCCACGACGATTGACAGAGACATAACGCTTAACAGAGCCATGACGCTTGACAGAGCCACGACGCGTCTTCGGATTGGAAACACACTGTAACTCGGTGGCGCAGGAGAGTATGTCATCGTTCTGGAACCGTTGTCGGGAGCCCTTCACGGCTGCCAACATTCTGCTACACTGCAACCTCTTTTCATTGCAGAGGCGCCGGCTTCGAGCCGCATTGCACTCCCATGGACCAGTGTTAAACCTTATCATCGAGGAGCGATGAAAAGGCCCGGTCTTCTCTGTGCTGTCCAAATATCTACTGGACATTCTGATAACTGACAAGATCTTGGTCTTTGGGAAAGAGGCAGTAAATCCCACCAACGTATCATACATCTTGCGCGGAAACATACCCGGGCTGATTCTAGTAATATGGTACCGCATTCTTATAATTATTGGAGTGATAGGTGCAATGCTAATTATAATTAAATATTAATACAAACTTTGTATAATAGTATAGTCAAATTTCATATTATAAATACGTATTTAATGATAGTAACAGTCAATACAATACTATATTAACACTTACGTACGCTCTGCGTGTCATACCCTGGGAATGTATAGTCCAGTATATTCCTTATGCCCTTAGGAATACACTGTTTTAGACCACTATTGTGGACTCAAGAATGGTTACACGATTTTGCAATGATTTGACATAGTGACCTAGTTTTAAAAACGTGACTAAAATTCTATCTTTATATAATGTTCAATCAGTCCAATATTTTCTGACTAAGTTCCATAAAGATGAGATGGAAAACGTGGCCTCTAGATTTGTAACGATCTGAAATATTTCGATACACACATACCGCACACCAAATGATGCTGGACGCTTGACATAGGATGATTACAGAAGCTCACTTTGAGCACGGAGAGACGTTCTTTAAACGAAAAATATCATAAAAGCGGAAAGTGTCGTCCCTGATTAGCCTATGCGGACGGCACAGGCTAATCTGGGACGACACTTTACGCACATGCATTAAACCCCTTTTTCACAGAGCATTAAACCCCTTTTTCACAGAGCACGGTCAAAATATATTAAAAGATCACTAGTAAGAACAATAAAATAAGAAAGCATAGATAAACACATAAGTTTAACAATTTATACCAAACAACTCAACAAGAAAGTGTTAATTGTCATTCTATACAGTCATGCGCCTTT
This sequence comes from Dreissena polymorpha, assembly GCF_020536995.1. Lineage (NCBI taxonomy): Eukaryota > Metazoa > Mollusca > Bivalvia > Myida > Dreissenidae > Dreissena > Dreissena polymorpha. The sequence continues at coordinate 185,784,710 of NC_068355.1, read as the reverse complement.
TATGCTCTCTAGAAACTTTTTTTATAAATATGTAATGTTGATCTTATTAATATCAATCTTATGTTATATTATGTGAAGTTTTATTTACCTTAAACTTAAATGTCTATTTTATTATTTTATCCACATTTCATGAAGTCAATGTCGAAACAATGACACCTGAGTTACTGCACTGATTACCATGGTACCATGTGGAATACTTAATTGTAACATGTACTGTTACAATTTTGTTACACGTATACACTATATGGGTCTTGTTCTGAGAAAACTGGGCTTAATGCATATACGTAAAGTGTCGTCCGAGATTAGCATGTGCAGTCTGGACAGGCTAATCAGGGACGACACTTTACGATTTTTTGGTATATTTAGTTTCAAGAAAGTCCCTTCGTATCGAAAATCATGTTTTGGCGGAAAGTGTCGTCCCTGATTAGCCTGTGCGGATTGCACAGGCTAAACTGGGATAACACTTTACGCTTATGCATTAAGCCCAGTTATCCCAAAACAAGGCTCAAATAGTTTCATCATGTGATCTTTATAAAAGTGGTATACTCTTCTTTTCTCTCTCTTCTCGCTATAGTTCCAAGCTGCAGAGAAAGAAAAATACTGAAATAATATCACGTTATCATATTTATTATAATAAAACGACGCCGAAGTGTGTCTGGTGCCATGTGGAGTACGTAATTGTCACGTGAACTCTTACAATTTTTGTTACACGTATGCACTATATGTTCATAAAGTGGTTCTATGATCAAACAATTTAACGATTTCCTAAATAATAAAGCACGGTTTGGCGGAAAGATCTCGATGGCAAATCTCACTGAACCTGATTTCCTCGTTGTGATCATCCCCCAACTTGGGAATGTAAAACTCGTCTATTGCTTGTTTTATGTTGTAATGCCCACTTCATACAGAGAATATGTAACTATTCTATTATTGCATAATTTATCGAATCGGCTAGGCTTAACATACCATGGCCTGAAATGCGTTTATGAGTGGTTTGACCCTTTACCACTTAGATACGTATTTTCAAGCATGTGTAGTCCCTTAGAATCTACTTTTAAATTAAAGGCCCTTCTTCAAGTTTGTAAGGCTTCCTTTCCAACACTTAGATACTGGTGAGTAGCAAACAGCATAAAACCTGAACAAATTGCGAGTTACTCCAAGGCTGTTCTGGTTTTATGCTGTTTGCACATAGTCATTTTCACTTTGCTTCTGAATCGGAGAGGGTTTAATATTATGCTGCGTGGTTGATATATACGGGATTAATTCAGCAAATACAAAAGCTTTTTACAAGTAAAAAAACTAACTTAATAAAAAGTATTTAAAAACATCTTATCCTAATGCTCACGCACGCGCATTGGCAATAATCAAATTGTAGTTCGGCCGAGTTAGATACATTGCTTTTTTCAAATCAGATAGTGTTGCAATCTACTATTGTTCTTATCACTTTCTCGCTTATATGGCTGGAATGTGAGCGGCATTAAAAAAGGTATTCAAGGTCATACAATGGCGAAAAATACGAATCTCGGAATGGACGTCGCCAAATTGTCTGTCACGTGATTGCATCCCACTTTTATTTATAATCTGAATCAGCCTGTTAACAGATTTATTTCTGAGAAAACCGGGCATAATGCTTGTGCGTAAAGTGTCGTCCCAGATCAGCCTGTGCAGTCCATTTTCGTTAAAATGAAGTCTCTTCTTAGCAAAAATCCAATTAAGGCGGAAAGTGTCGTCCCTGATTAGCCTGTGCAGACTGCACAGGCTAATCTGGGACGACACTTTGCGCACATGCATTATGTCCAGTTTTCTCAGACTCATTTGGTCCAGTTACTCAGGACTATGAAATATCGGTTGAATGGTTTCAATGTAAAATTGTATTGTTGGTATATATCAAATCGCTCCATTGGTGCAAAATGGTACCACATACCGTTAAATTTAAAGTACACAAGGTACCTTTTTGCACCATTGGTCGAAATAAACAATGAAGCGCACGCGAATGAAATTGATAAAAGACTGATCCTTTTATGCTACTTTGACTTTTGAGCTGAAAATACTGCCTATGATTGGTCGGCTAAGTAAGGGCATAAGATTGCTGATCATGGGCGTTTGGTAACTAAAGTTAACATATTATCAGAACTGTTTAAATTACTATATTGACTGTGATCTGTGAAAAAGTTTTTTTTTACGGAGCATGACCCCTTTATAATCTGCTCTTGGTCTGCCATCCACGAGTGTTATTTGAAACCTTGGCGTTGACCCATGCCAAGTTTTGTTTTTAACTATGACTTGCAAGATTCAAAGGCTGACACTGGGACGGATGATTTAAGTCTATAAGTAAGGGAATATTTAATATATATACCCATCACGTAGTTGTTAGATCATCAGGGGAATATTAGAGGAGACTAAAAGTTGATACGCTCCGCTTATGGAAATTACAGATAATTTTCATAGTTCACAAGAGGTCTCTAAAAAGAGAGTTTTATCGTCCATTTTATCGCGATAAAATCTTCTGTCTACATTACCTGCACATTGAATAAGTAATGAATTTCAAAACGGAAGATTACAGATTAGTTCTGAAGTTTTGGAATCCTACCTTTGCGCAGAGACCCGGTGTGGTTTTATGTGATATGGATGAGAAGAAGAAAGAGAATTGTTATTTTTTTAAAGTGTTTTCAGACATAATTTAGAATTTCAAAGTACCAACTTCTGTTATGGACTACTTGTTTTCTCCTGTTTTGTTTCCATAAATTTTCAGCGGGATTCCAAATGATAGAACGAGTACGCAGCGAAATTGTAGGTCAATTAGAACTTGAAGTAATTAGTACATTTAACAAACTACCTAAGCTGTCGCTAAGCAAATAGACGACAATGCACTCCGATTATAAGAGCAAATACAACATTGAAAAAAGAAAAAATATTTAGTTTCAAACAAAGTCCGTGTAATGTGCATAATATTCATGAAAGAACACTGAGTAAAATTAAATGCAGTCGTTGCAAACTCATGGGCAATGGTCAGTGGATACAGAGTCCGTCCATATACCGTATTTTCGTTTTTCGTCTTAAATTTGACAACCTTAATACGAAAATAAACACATATTTAATTCGTTTACCGATTTTGAAAGAACCTCAACTTACAACTACTGAAAACCAAATAATTTTCTTTTTTTTTGTTCTCATAAAACAAACATAAATAAAACATAGCCGTTAATTATACAGGTATGTTGTTAAACGTCAGAATGAGAAATATGAAATAAGACTCTTAATATAATTGCTTATTTATTTTTAAGTTTCATTACTCATTTCCAAAAAAGATAGTTATCATCTATATAAAAAGTAAATGCAGCTTTATAACAAAAAACAACAACAACATTATTTTAACGTTGGCGCGTATATTAATTCGGTATATTGAAATTCCTATAAGCTTCTTAAAAACAAACAACAGTTTGTTTATGACTTGAAACTTAAGTGTTTTCGTTCAAAAAATTATTTTATGTGTATTTAAAATATGTCATGCATTAACCCATTTATGCCTAGCGTCTAGAAAAAAAGGCATTGGCAAACAGCGCAGACCCAGATGAGACGCCGCTTGAGGCGTCTCATCTGTGTCCGCGCTGTTTGCTTACAGGAATTTCTGTAAGAAATATTCTAAATATATAAATAAAAATACTAGACATCCCTAATTTTGGAATGAAATTGATCCAATTTAAAATGATGGGAGAATCCACTGGGCATACATGGGTTAAAAGTCCCATTGGTCTTAGTTGCGCTATGGCTTTAAACTCCCTATTGTAAACACTATTTTCATATGACAAAATGTTCTTCCTTTGATATTGTATCCGCATTTCTCCTTCCCACATGCTTCAATAGCATAACTTTGATTTCCGATTCTTCTTAAATTATTAAAAGCGACAGCTTTCCCTCATGACATCATCAAACGTTACTAAAACAAAACTTTTGTTGTTATTGAAGTATCTGGTTGACACATTCATTTCCTTGTATTTTCATTTTCGACCGCCGAATTAAAAAAAAAGTACCAGCTTGCACTCCTCCTGTTCAATATTATGGGCACAAAATACGTTTCACGAAATACGTTTTCTTTTATGTTATGCTCAATTATTACTAATGAAGCGCTATTTTCTACCGCTACATTATTGCAGTTTATTGTAAGTGATGTTCCGAATAAGAATTGTATCTCGATAACAGAAGCTCTGAATTATAAGTTCTGTTAATTTATAACTTTATTGAACATAAAATGTACAAGATTATTTTAATTTTGCACACACCAATACTAATAAGTGCTGCGATTCATTCGAAAGATCCCATGAGACCACATTTAAAAGGCATTCTGACAAAGATTAAATACGGGCCGTACTCTGTGAAAAGGGGTTTGATGCATGTTCGTAAAGTGTCGTCCCAGGTTAGCCTGTGAAGTCCGTACAGGCTAATTAGGGACAACACTTTCCGCTTTTACGGTATTTTTGGTTTGCAGATAGTCTCTTCTTATATAAAAATCAGTTGATTTGCCTCTTTACAAATAGTTTAAATAATCAAGCTCGCGTAACGAGAGCCTACACGATTGCAATGTGAATATATAAGTCGTGTTCTGAGAAAACTGGGCATAATGCATGTGCGTTAATGGTCGTCCCAGATTAGCTTTGTAGCCGCACAGGCTGATCAGGGACGACATTTTCAGCTTTAACAGAATTTTTTGCTTAAAGGAAGTCCCTTTTTACCAAAAATCTAGCTTAAGCGGAAATTGTCATCCCTGATAAGCCTTTGCGGACTGTAGGCACATGCATTAAGCCCAGTTTTCTCAGTACACGAATTATATTATTATCGCAATATCAAATTAATTTATTAACAGGGCTGATAAATGTTATAAAACATCAAATACTTCTTATGTTCTTACTTCATGGAAAATTCACGAGCAAATTAACGCCAATACCGACAAATTGACTCGTGTTTGATATATAATTGATCACAATTTGTCCATGTTTCCTATGAACGAATTTGCACAAATCGATTGGGATTACACAACTGAGTACCTGTTTTGAGTACAAGAAAGCAAAACATTATTTGCCATTGAAAAAAAACACGTTACGTTGTTATTCTCGACTTCGTTTGAAATGTATTAAAGTCGTTAATACAATATCGTTTTATCGATTTAAAAATAGTAATACGATCGTATATACGCGTAAGTCCTCAGCATGTTTTGACTGTACAAACAGTATATGCAAGGGTATAAAGCGTTCAGTGTCGCGGTGCTCAGGGACTCTTTCTTCTGAACTTGTATTCAAGCTTATTATAAATTAACGTTTAAATTGCCAGTTACATAGTACGCTGTTTTCAGTAAATAAAGCCTTAGTTGTTTATTTTATAAGCATTCGCTATTTAAATGGTATGTGGGTCATGAAAACAGAAAAAAACAACAGATTTATCAAAATTACAAAATACGCGATGCAAAACGCGAACTTCACGAGGCAGTCAGCAAAACAGAACAAACTGGTTAAACTCTGCAGCCAATGGTAGGTTGCGTAATAAGTAAATTTTAAAGATATTTATTAAACTATTATTTCTCGGTTTCATATTGAAAAATACAGAATGTATATGCAACTGGTCGGCGTTGGAACAGGCACATTACGTGAAAAAAACACGTAAATTTATATTTGAGGATACATGTATTAACTGACTAGTGCCTAGAAGACAGTAGAAAGCGATGATGCCGCAGTCAAAACATATCCATACATGTAGAAACAAATCCTATTACAAATGCTCGTTCACGTTTTGACATGTTCTCGTCTTCAGGCACACGTTATTCGGTTTTCCAAGGATATGTTCACATTGGCACTGCAATCGACGTTTCCGCGAAGGTCCTGTCAAATCTCCTCTGCGCATCAAGCTGTTCCAAAATAGAGAACTGCATGTTTCTTATTTATACTTACTATTTATATTTACTATGCCAAATAAGTTGTTTGGCTTTGAGACGCAGTTTTTCCCCATATTCAAATAAAACTATATCATCCGCGTCATGCGAAAATCGGTCTTATGACATATGCGGCCAGAGTAGCTCAAGCCAAGCCTGCGCACTTTCCCATCAATGGCTACGCTTTCCGCTTTAAAAAAGGCACGCAAGGTTTGGTAATAACCGAGTAGTTTATTCAGTATTCATATTCTTACAAGACTGTGCGATTGCGCAGGCCTGGCTGAAGCTACGTTGGGATCATATTGCATAAGATCAATTTTTGCATGACCCGTATACAAATCTTGTAAATAGAACATCTAAGCACAATACTTGCCGATAGAAAAGTGAATTCACCTTGTGTTGTTTATAGCAAACTGGCAAATGTCCGTAGACTATTTTGACTTGCATACGTCACACATGTGTGGTTAGATAATTAAACGATTTTCCTTCTACATGTATCATGGGCACTCTACTATTAGGTAGTTCTGTCTCACAATACAAGACAAAGGGCATTTACCGATAGGTTTTCATCAATTTCTTTCCCTAAAATTTGTGTTATTTGATACATTGAAAACAATACTGTGTTATCAACAGAGAGTAGTCTGCATTTGCTAAGTTTGCTTTGACCAAAAGCATGTAGATATTCTGACGACATGACTTCGTCAGCATCAAATTGAATCACAGCAGTTATCAAATTTAAGGCTTTACCAGCATGATTTTGTAAAATTATCATGTGTGACGACGTCTCAATAACGCCTTTGTCACCATGAGGAAACGTGTGCATACGTATGAGTGATGTCTCATTGAACGATTTCCTTATAAACGTTACATCAAGTATTGACTGAATGCAAAGACGATGGTGTGCTCAAGTCTTAATCCCGTCATTGTTACCATTTTCACCAAAGAGACCCCTGCAACCTTAATACTTTACCTGAGGAATCCAAAATCAAACGATACTAAACCTCCAAGAACGCCAATCACAATGTGAAATTTAAAAGCTCTTAACGGAATAGTTCTTAAGATATTGACTGGTAACCAATGTCGACCAAAGTATGACGGTGAACTAATAGACGGAGAGGCCAAAATCAATATGTGTGCCATAGTTTCAATAGGGGAGCCAATATAGTACTAATACAACGGTTCATAGTATTTTTATTTGAACTCACAACACTTTTTCACAGTACAATACTTTTCCCATTTAAATGAGATAACTTGTAGTTATCTACTTTAAATAGTGTGTAGGAACAGACTTGGATCAGCAAAAACACATCACTAACATAAACGTGTATATCTCTTTAAGTCACATAAACTATATTATTTCTACAACAAATTCAATGTTTAAGCAATAACTTGTACACTAAATAAATGCAACATTTTGCACATAGAGACCCTCATAACCATACCATTTCTTAAAAATAATTCAGATCCATATTATTTTAAAAAGATAGTTCATGCATATCGCATGCATGACATATCTTGCGTGGAGTTCTGTCTAACATTGTTTAACAGCAATCTTTTCCCCAGCTACTCTGCAGTTAAATGTTTACTGCCATCTTTCAAGATGTCAACATTAAGTTTCTAACCTTCAAGCAAACAATGTTTTCCCTACCGCACATTCAAAGAAATATTCACGAATAAAGTCATGGGAAGTGCCCATATAAAAAATCAATAAATAGTGCTGATTTATTAGCACTAAATATTATGTATGAAACTTAAATTAACAGATAACCTGGTTATAGTTAACCCTTTGCATGCTGGGAAATTTGTCGTCTGCTAAAATGTCGTCTGCTGAATTTCTAAAATTAGCATTTTCTTCGATTTTTTTCAAAGAATACTATCAGAATAGCAAACAGTTTGGATCCTGATGAGACGCCACGTTCTGTGGCGTCTCATCTGGATCCAAACTGTTTGCAAAGGCCTTCAAAATTAGGTTCCCGCACTGAAAGGGTTAAGATAAATATTTTAACATTCTTAAAGTACTATTTGCAGTAATTTAAGGACTGTGAAGAAATAAGTAAGACATTGGCACACACAAATATGCAATACATAAGAGTCTTTAATCAATATGACGTACACAAGCAATTTAAAAAAGGCATCTAAGCAGTGTATATACACCCTATATTTACTAATGCACAATGCTTATTTGGAATGGATGAAAATATTAACACATTATTGTAAAAATCGCATCTTAAAGTTAAAGTATTAATTAAGTTCAATACTAATATGATTGTATGGTAACAATTGTTTGTTATGCATTCAAAGTAACGCAAAATGTAATTTTATTTTTGTATGTAATCAAAATGATTTATTTGAAACATTTCATACAATTTTACAAACATCAAGCTATTTTCAACTGTTAAGCAACAGAACAATCATGTTTCATGCATTCAATTTAAGTTCAATATAAACAATCACATGTTTAAGGAAATACGGTCTAATGGTCGAGTGGAACAAACTGTTACACAAATAGTAAACAGCCGCTATCATCAGCCATAAGTAAATTCTTATCATGTATAATATAAATACAAGTACAATATGATTGCTACAATTTTCACATGTCTTAAAAAGACATTTTGAGCAGAACATTTCCTTTATCATCGCAAGTGCAAAACTGTAAGCATTGTATGGACAACTAAATTTTATGATTTCAAATAAATGACATTATATTTTTATTACACATGTTTTGTAACACTGAGTATCATATTGTACCATAGCTATTCATTCATAAAACAGACGTATATTAGTTTAGTAAGTATTCCACAACATCCCAATACAAACTGATGGCTGAGAATTAAGAGTGTCATATTTTTAATAACTGTATGAATGTACTTGTTATGTTGAGAGATGAACAAATGAATGTACTTGTTATGTTGAGAGATAAACAAAAGCATTATCTAACAACGGATATAACTTTGTTTTTCAAGCAACAACATCCCTATATTTATGTACAAAGAGAGACAATTCAATTATTGACAAGTGTTAGCATGTTAAATCACTCTCGCTTGATTTGCAATTGACTGATTTCCAAGTAGAATATATTAATTTTTCTTAAGATAATGCAAAAAAAAGTTAAACCAATCTTTCAATAGTTGACTTTATCTAATGAAAAGCAGTACATATACTAGTAACAAGATGTTCCTATTGCCTAAAGCATAATTTATTAGCCTCTTCAGAATGTGTTGTTCTGTATCATTAAGAAAGTTTTAAATGAGCATTCCCACAAGCAAAGTTTGTTTTTATTATCTGGCATCTAAAAGATGTACAGGATGACAATTGTTTGTACAAATACATGTTAACAGCAAAAATCAAAATGGCAACAATAAACGCATGATTTTCATTAACAATACGATCATTTCGCAATCGCTCTATATACAAATGACAAATGAAGTGACCGATATACACATTGATCAAGAATTCTTGGTCAGGTTAATCTGGTCGTCTAAATGTCTATACACAAACATATAAGGCAAAATTAACTTTACAAAAACAAAAAATAACTATCATAACTTTAGACATTATTCCCACATCTTATATTTTCGTTTTTAAATGCTTAGTTTTAAAACATATAGATCTAAAGCATTTTAAGCAACAAAAAAGTCATTATTAAATCATGTTCAAGTAAATTAATAAATAACTGGTAGTAAATACCGAATAGACAATTTAAGGAAGATTAAATGATTTTGTCTAAAATTAATCAATATTGTCTTCAAATACTAAGATAATAAACAAGATGCTTGACAAAAACACCTGACACCAATGGGCACACTTAAAGTTATCAAAGCCTTAGCATTAAAATTATCCACCTGTCTAAACAATGTGTTTAACCTACTACCACCTCTATATTACATGTTAAGCCAAAACAAACTGAAGCATGTCTCATTACATGAAAAGAATACACTTTCTTTCAATTTTGTCAAAGTTACCGGCATCATTTAAACAGCTTTGACAAATGTTAAAATGAACACTAATAGACATATATTTAGTAACATTATATTTTCCTTAACATTTCCAAAATAAAATTTCATAATACAGACACAGTAATTGGATAGACTTGCTAATTTTGCTCTTAAAATAATATTGTTCATTATTGCTTTTATCAAGTAATCTTAATCTTATTATACTGAGTATTTAAATACAGTTCATAAAAGCCTTTTACATAAAATGACTATCAGCATCATATTTCCAATAAAACATGAACTATTGTTTTCTTTGAACACAACTTGGATGGTCACATAAAAACATGGCTGGCCACAAGACTGTCTGGATTTTCACTTTTTGTTGTGATTTGTCATTATGCGACTTCTGTCTGCATCAATGCATCAATTTTCCACCTGTCCCAATTTCAAAGATGAGACCTTCAATTGTACATGTTCACACCGGACACGGGGTATGTAGATACCTTCAATTGTACATGTTCACACCAGACATGGGGTATGTAGATACCTTCAATTGTACATGTTCACACCGGACATGGGGTACGTAGAGATCTTCAGTTGTACATGTTCACACCAGACATGGGGTATGTACAGACCTTTAATTGTACATGTTCACACCAGACATGTGGTATGTAGAGACCTTCAATTGTACATGTTTACACCAGACATGGGGTATCTAGACATTCAAGTGTACATGTTCACACCAGACATGGGGTATGCAGAGACCTTCAATTGTACATGTTCACACCAGACATGGGGTATGTAGAGATATTTAATTGCACATGTTCACACCAGACATGGGGTATGTAGAGATCTTCAATTGTACATGTTCACACCAGACATGGGGTATGAAGAGACCTTCAATTGTACATGTTCACACCTGACATGGGGTATGTAGAGACATTCAATTGTACATGTTCACACCAGACATGGAGTATGCAGAGACCTTCAATTGTACATGTTCACACCAGACATGGGGTATGTAGAGATGTTCAATGGTACATGTTAACACCAGACATGGGGTATGCAGAGACCTTCAATTGTACATGTTCACACCAGACATGGGGTATGTAGAGACCTTCAATTGTACATGTTCACACCTGACATGGAGTATGCAGAGACCTTCAATTGTACATGTTCACACCAGACATGGGGTATGTAGAGATGTTCAATGGTACATGTTAACACCAGACATGGGGTATGCAGAGACCTTCAATTGTACCTGTTCACACCAGACACGGAGTATGCAGAGACCTTCAATTGTACATGTTCACACCAGACATGTGGTATGTAGAGACCTTCAATTGTACATGTTCACACCTGACATGGGGTATGCAGAGACCTTCAATTGTACATGTTCACACCAGACATGGAGTATGTAGAGACATTCAATTGTACATGTTCACACCAGACATTGGGTATGCAGAGACCTTCAATTGTACATGTTCACACCAGACATGGAGTATGTAGAGACATTCAATTGTACATGTTCACATCAGACATGGGGTATGTAGAGACCTTCAATTGTACATGTTCACACCAGACATGGAGTATGTGGAGACTAGCACATCTTAAACAGCATTTATATCTCTGAGCTTCTTTGGTATGACTGGGTTAATATGATAACTGTAGCAACAGGCTGTCCTTCCGATTTGCCGGGTTGATTTCGTCAATGTCTGAAAAAAAGAAAGATTCATAACAGTAAATGTCAGTTTTTCATTTTATGCGTGTTACCCATGATAAACAAGTACAATAATAGCACTTTTATACATTGAGTTACATTAAAAGTTAATTATAACCACTTTACTACCAACTAACTTTAAGTCTCTCCATCAATCAGGAAATATGGGATGATATTCCATAAACATACATTTTTCCATTGGAAAAATATTTCCTTATCATTTACAACAATTAAGAAAGGGCCAGCTAGCCAATAGAAAATAAAACATGTTGAAAAGAGTTTTTCTGAGATGTCTGCTGTGAAGTAGGCAAAAAGTCACCGATGCAACCACATTTTACTTTTGACTGAAAACTTTACTACTATGAAAGAACAAGAGCACCGCATAACAGGTGCCACGCTCGGCTGCGAAAGCTTGTCAGAAATTATTATTTTTTGTTTAGAGATCACAGTGACCTTGACCTTTGACCTAGTGACCCAACAAGAGATGTGTTCGTCAGAAACAATGCCCCCTACTGCGCCGCTTTGAAATAAAATATATATTTATCATTTGGCAGGAATAGAAATCATCTCCCTTGAAAGCTTATTACTTCCCTTGGATTTTGTCCAATCCAACCGGGGGGGGGGGGGGGGGGGGGGGGGTCTGTAGACAGTCAAAAATGATCAAATCAGACAACACTGACAACCTAGGCCTGTGGTTTATCAAAGAAATCATAGCCAGAGTTCATCATGTATCTATGGACATAAGTCCACTGGTATTTAATGAAAACTAGCATTTAAAAATAAGAACAGGTAAGAAATGATAACTATATCATTTAAAACAAGAGATGCGTTCGTCAGATCATGTATCTATGGACATAAGTCCACAGGAATGTAATAAACATGAAAGAAATGATAATTATATAATTAAAAAAAAAAACATTGACCAATCAATCATTTGAGTTATAAATAAACAAAATAATTAATCTGTACAGTAACTGTGAAAAGAACTTCCATTCTTGGTAAGGAAATATATAATATGACATTTATAATTAAATAAATTACTTCCCTTGAAAATAATTGTCTCTAACAAATCTCTATTTTGAGTAGCAAATAATTAAAAGCCACTACCGTGACTGTAGATTCACCACTCAAAATGTGCAGCTCCATGAGATACACATGCATGCCAAATATATCAAGTTGCTATGTTATATATTCAATAGGTATCTCCCTTTAAAGCTTATTACTTCCCTTGGATTTGTATTTTTTACCGTAGACCGTAAAGGATGACCTTGACCTTTTACCATGATGTGTTTGTCAGAAACAAAATGCCACCTTCTGCACCACTTTGATTTATTTAACAAAAATATATACGTTGGCAGGTCAGATAACTATGTCCATTTAAAGCTTATTACTTCCCTTGGATTTGTTTTTTGACCCTAGACCTTGAAGGATGATGTTCACCTTGAAATTTTACCACTCAAAATGTGCAGCTTTATGCGATACACATGCATACCAAATATCAAGTTTCTATCTTCAATATTTAAAAAGTTAAGGCCAATGTTAAGGTTTTAGCACGACGCCTACGCCGGACGGCCGACGAAGAGCTGGCTATGACAATAGCTCGGGTTTTCTCCGAAAACAGCCGAGCTAAAAATTAACCAAAACTAGAGCTTCGTCACAGACGTGACTTATACTCTACATGCCGCATTGACACTGAATATTTTGCATGTTGCCTTCACAAAAAAACAGCGGACACCATCCTTAATGTTTAAAATGCACTAAGTGACCCCGTGACCTAGTTTTTAACCCGGCAAGGCCCATGTTTGAACTTTACCTACACATCATCTAGATACACATTCTAACCAAGTTTGGTGAAGCTCTGATGAAAACTACTTGAATAAGAGAGCGGACACCATACTTAATGTTTAAAACGCACTAAGTGATCCAGTGACCTAGTTTTTGACCCGGCATGATCCATATTCGAACTTGATCTAGAAATCATCTAGATACAACATCTGACCAAGTTTGGTGAAAATCGGATGAAAACAACTTGAATTAGAGAGTGGACACTTAATACGAACCGACCGACTGACAAGCTCACTCCTATATACACCCCTAAACTTCATTTTAAGGGGAATAAACAAGAAGGAAAGTTCACATGATTGTAAATATGTCTGATTTTATCACACAAGAAGCAATACTTTTCTAGGTCACACATGACAAAAAAAAACACAGCTGGATTGAAAGATGTATGGACACAAAAGGGTAAATCTACATGCACCCACCAATCTCTGAAAGTGAGGCCATGAAAAAGCATGCACATGACACGAAAACTCACCCAAGGTTCGCTCTGCATGATTTTCATAGACTAAGGGTTGTGAAGCATGGGGATCTCAGAATCTGGAGACGATGACTGCCGCTGGTTCACTTGCTGTGACTGCAAATGCTCCTGGGACATACTCATTGCTCTGCTTCCCAGGTTTTCTGGAATAAAAGTAAATCGTGCGTCAAAAAAATTAAAGACAATACTAGCGTTTTCAAGGACAAACATAACTAATTTAAACCCGACAAAACACTTGTCAGTGTTTCGATCTTTCATATCGACAATGCCATGTCAAAATATTTAACTAGAGCGACGATGTTCTAGTGATGTAAAGCGATTTAAAAATGTGAAGGCAATTAAGCTAAAATAATTAGAGAGGAAACACAAGTTCATTTTGGTTTATCACCAAACTTTTTTTTAAAGAATGTTAATAAAAACAAGAGCTCCACGGTCTGTGACAAATACCTCCCAAAACAGAGCCTTGACACCCACCACTCAATCCTTTGATGACATATCGAATGAATACCAATTTAACACCTAATGTCACAGTGACCTTGACCTTTGAACAAGTGACCCAAATTTCAATAGACGCCCTCTACTGTCTAAGACCGATGCACATGTTCAGTATCAAGCCAATTGGTCAATTTTTTTACAAGTTATTAATCGGACATGATTTTCGCATTTATTGCAACAGTGACCTTGACCATTAACCTAGTGACCCCAATTTCAATAGGGGTCATCTACCGTCCATGGCCAATGCACATGTGAAGTATCAAGCCAATAGGTCAATTTGTTGACGAGTTATTGATCAGAAAGGATTTTCACACGTATTGTGACTGTGACCTTTGACCTAGCGACCCCATTTTCAATAGAGGCCATCTACTGTCCAAGGCAAATGCATATATGAAGTATGAAGCCAATAGATCAATTTGTTGATGAGTTAGTTATAGGAAATCAACTGGTCTACCAACACACCCAACAACAGACTGGCAAACATCCTGCAAAATAATATACCCCCTCTTCTTTGAATTGGGGCATAAAATACACATGGCGGGTTAACAAGAAATGGTTTAAATATACTTGTTCTAGAAAAAGTGTTTTACATATATGAAGATTTACCAAATGCAACACTTTTTTTTGTTTCAGTACAATAACAAAAACTAACGTGAGAACAGTTTAAAAGTAATTTACTTGTGTTTTATTTTGAAATAACTTCAATTTACGGGGCTTACATTTACGCACTGTTATTTTTTAAAGTAAAAATTAACCTTGAATACATTGATATAGTGACTCATCTGAGAATACGCCAAAGACAAGTGCAAGTATGACAGCTTGTTTATTGCAAAAGACATGTGCACAGGTCGGTACTGGATTAGTCTCTTTATAGGCAGGGCTCTATTTCTAATAGGGGTCTGATGCAAAGTCAGATACACACTTTTTTTAATTGCATCCTTACAAACCAACAAAAAGTATGGTGGAAAAAACGTGTCAGAATGAGTGCACTGTTGTATATTAATTTAATATTTTAAATTGATTTATGACAAACACAATGTCCTATTAATATTCGACACACATTTGCATTTTTTAGAAAAACAAGAGCTTGTCATAACAGTGCCAAATCCCTGCCGACATGTGTTTGCATGTATGACAACATTTGTTTTAGAGAGAAGAATAATATTTGTAAAACATGGCACCTGTGCCATCCATTTATATTTCAAGGATCAATTAGTTATATAGTGTTTGAGATATGCTGTACAGAATAAAATATAAGGAAATAAAAGAAAGTGAGGTAATTAAAGAAGAGGACTATAAACAGTTACTGTTCTTGTCACTGTATTTTTCCATAAACTCATCTATTTATTTAACAGTGAATTCTTCGTTGTTGAAATTAAAATATTATTGTAATATAAGATAAAGGGAGATATTAAAAATTGAAAAGTTAAAATATGTACTATAAAATTTAATTAAATATAATTAAAAAATATAAATAAATAAAATATAATATAAAAAAATAATTAAAAAAATAAAGGAATATAATTAAAAAACTACGGCCAAAAGAGTTATGGTTCATGTTCACTGCACTTCTCCTACTTGCCATCTGTTTATATTTCTAGTTTCAAGTAAATCCCTTCAGTATATTTAGAGTTATGCTCCGGACAAAATTTACTTTTAAATAAAATAAAGGGAGGTAATTCAAAAACTAAGGTAGATAGAGTTATGGTTCTTAGTAAGTGCACTTCTCCTACTTGCCATCTGTTTACTTTTTTAAGTTTCAAGTTAATCCCTTTATAGATTCAGAGTTATGCTCCGGACAAAAATGTACTTTGAAATTAAATACAGGGGGATAATTCCATAACTAAGGTAGATAGAGTTATGGTTCTTAGTCACTGCACTTCTGTTACTTGCCATCTGTTTATATTTCAAGTTTCACGTTAATCCCTTCAGTAAATTAAGAGTTATGCTCCAGACAAAAATTTACTTTGAAATTAAATAAAGGAAGATAATTCAAAATCTAAGGTAGATATAGTTCTGGTTCTTAGTCACTGCACTTTCCCTACTTGCCATCTGTTTATATTTCAAGTTTCAAGTAAATCCCTTCAGTAGATTTAGAGTTATGCTCCGGTCAAAAATTTACTTTAAAATTATATAAAAGGGGAGATAATTCAAAAACCTAGATAGACAGAGTTATGGTTCTTGGTCACTGCAATTCTCCTAGTTGCCATCGGTTTATTTTCTAAGTTTAAAGTAAATCCATCGAATAGATTTGGAGTTATGCTCTGGACAAAGTTTCCGACGGAAGGACGGACGCACAGACACACAGACGGACGGACAGACAGACGGACGGAGACTAGTACTATATCCCCTCCTATTTTTTTTCAGCGGGAATAAAAAATAATTTACTGGCTGACTGATGTTGAACACAAATATTGTTATAATTGTTCTCATATTTTTACTTCAGTGAATAATATTAAATCTATATTTAAACTACATACATATATATTCTTACCTAACTAAATCATATAATAATTAGGTTTAAAATAAACCCATACATACCAGATAAGGTAATCCGCTGGAAACTCTCGTATTGTGTATTGGCCTCCACTGCTGAAGTGAGGACACTCATTTCGTCATTGCAGTCTCGGATGTCCTATTGTGAAGTCATCTTCTTTATTGAAAATGATAAACACTATTTAAGGGAAATGATTAAAGATAGTCCTCTTGTGTTTTTTTTTGTGTAGAAATTCCGTTTACTGTGAGTGATTGAGCAATTATATTTAAATGAAAATGTTAATACAGATAGATGGTTCGGTTGATGCCCTGTTTTATAGTCATTTTGACAAATACAAACATGTAAAAATACAAATTTAAAGGTAAATGTTAATAGATTTACTTAGTGATGCCCTGTTCTGCAGTCATTTTGTTCACAAATACAGATGGAACAATATAAAATAGCTTGATCATCAAGTTTTCAATATCATTTTTCAAACATTATTAAAACCACATCAACACAGTTTATGGAATAACCTAAAGTAATAAATATACAAAATTAAAAATGGAAAATCATAAAAGCTGCCTTCTTTTAGGTTCTAAACTGAGATTATTGATATTATTATGTATCAAAAGCAGAAAAAGCAATTTACAATAACATACTGCAAAATATTGGTATACACTGTGTAGTTATATGTAGCCACTTTTAAATGTGCTTTAGTTATGTCATTAAGGTCAGTCAAAGTACTCATAAAATTTAAAATCTTAAACATTCTTACTGCAGTGACTATCTAAGCCCATGTGACCTTGAACCTGACCATTAGGTGAGTCCAAGGGCAAGGTCACAGTCCCGTTGGAGGTTTTCATCGTAAGGCACTGGGTGGTTTTGGTCGACCCTCAACCTGGTAAGTAAAAGAATGGCAGAGTGATTAAATCAAACAATAAATCAAAGCATGGTCAATATATTGCTAGGCCGTTACTCCTCCCATTGGCCATTCCGTAATACATGGTGTAATGTAAACAAACACTCCTTATTAAATTAACATTCTTATTATCTAAATAAATTTATATTCATAAACACAATATTTATTGATTTCCGTTGATGTATTTTGCTCAACTTAAGTTTTTGTCATTGTATTTGTATAATATTATTGTTCAAACTTGATTCTCATTCATTCAATAAATCCACCATTTCACATTACGTTCATTGGTATATATTTTACTTTAACGGTCGTCACTTGTCAGTGACGTCATGCCCAAAAAAGTATAAATAGCGGATTCGAAAGTAAACAAGTTTCAGTTTGGAATACAGATTTAAACGAAAAACATCTGGTTAAGATTATTTAAACAAGAAAAAGATTATGATACAGAATAAGATGCAGGTACGAATATTATATTATTGATTGTATATGATATTTTTTGGATATATGCTTTGTTGTAATGAAAATAATAATGAAACTGAAATTGAAAGTAAAATTAGAAATTTTGAATGAACCCTTTGTTTTATTTTGTTATACGGCATAACAATATAAATATGCTTAAATACGTTTGGAAACGAATTTTTTATAATGACTAAAAATTATAAAGAAATTCATTCTTTAATTTGTGCATGAATACTCGTATTAGCTACCTTTCATATGCGTCAGTGTTGTTCATGTATTGTTTCATATACAATTAAGATCATACACAGGAATCAGCAAATATCTTCTTTAACTCCATTTGTTTTATTAAAACAATCCATGCTGAGTGGACTTTGCAACAAACCATGGCAAATAGGTAGATCAAACGTGGCAGACAAATTACTTGACTGCTGCTGTTATTGCTGCTTTGGCGACGTGGCTTGGTCGTAAGGATACTGCTAAACACTGACCAAGATCCGTCAAAAAACAAATATATTCTGGAGTATTGGTCATTTTCAAAATGAGTGTTTCTTCATCGAACACTATTGATTACAAGTTATGCAAATGCTTTACTCTTTTTTTTATACAAAAATATTCACACAACTTTACACAACTGTGGGCACAATGTTAGTTATTAACCCTGAATAGAATATAAGTTACACAGCCTCTGAATTCCCATGTGTGGTGAGATACAGTGTTATTTAATTTGATCTTGTGCAAAAGTGACTTGACCAATGATAATTTAAGGCTTTGTCACAAGATGACCATCTACCAATCAAAGCAAGACTTCATGGCGATCAAACAACTGAAGTATCAATTTAATCCTGTGAGAAATGTAGATGTTGTTTGATAAAATCTTTTTACATTATATGCAGACAAAACGCTCATTTTACTGACCAACTACATGTAACGGTGGATGATTTCATCGCTAGGCAGTGAACGTTGCGGGGTGACCCTTGACCTGGTTAGGAAAAGAAAGGCAAAGTGATAAAAATCAAACAATAAATTAAAGCAAAGTAAAAAATATTGATATGCTTAAATATGTTTTGAAACTAATGTTTGCGAATAAATTAAATTATCAAGAAATTCATACTTTAGTTTGTGCATGAATACTTGTATTAGCTGTCATGCATATGCATCAGTGTTGTTGATGACAGTGCATTATAAAAGTACGATCTTACACGAGAATCAGTAATTATGCTCTATAACTCCATTAGGTTTTATTAAAACAATCCATATTGTGACAACGTTGCTGAAAACTGCTACAACTAGGTAGCTCAAACGTGTAAGACAGCTTACTAGACTGCTACTGTTGTTTTTGCTGCTGCGTTGACGTGGCTATGTACTTCCAAACACTTAACATGATAAGCTAAAAGACATATACTTGGCAATTTGTCAAAATGCAACATAATATTTCACAATGGCTCCTTCATGAACATGATTGATAACAAGGGATGCAAGTGACTATGCTTTCTTTGTTTTTAGACACTACTATTCAAACAACTTTGCGCAACTGTGGACACAATGCTAATTATAACCCAGAATTGCATATAGGTTACAGCGCATCTGTGGGCAAAATGTTATTTAAAACCCTGATTAGAATATAAGTTTCATATCTTCTGATTTCCCATGTATGGTGCGATACTGAAAGTATTATAATACTGGGTAAAAGAGTGACTTGGCCAATGAAACAATGGGGCTTTGCATGCAACAAAATCACCACTTATAACTTACTGTTCAACGGTTTTACACAATTTAAGTTTCAATTTAATTCTTTGAGAAATTTAGATTTGATACAAATCTTCTTATAATATATGCAAAAAATGCCGCTTTGACTAAACAACTTACAGAACATTGACTTCAATATACCCTCTCCATAACGTGGTTTGTGGAGTCTTATTATCATTAATTCACATCAATTGCTGTGAGATTGAGATGTTCAGAAATAAGTAAGGCCATGGGTGCATCATGAACCTGCGTCCAAGGCTGAGGCTATTGCTGGAGACCTGAGTAGTACCAGTTTGACATTCCGCCTGGAATCTCAGTTCACTGAAGGGTCACGTATGGCGCAGTCGCACTAAGCGAGGTTTTCAGGAAGGGTGTCCTCTGAAATCAAATATCAACAAAGTAAATATCTAGTTGCATCAGCAGAAGGTCATTCTTATATTTACTGCAAGGTCCAACCTTGACAAAAAGTCACCATTTGATATTAAATTAGGCACAGTATAAAGAAGTGAAACTCCAGCTGCTGGAGTAGTATTGAATTATTATTATAAACAATTAGTTGGTCCTTTATTTAAGGCAAGTGACCGATTGCCCAAACAGTACAAAACAGCACAATACAAAACAACATAAACACAAATAAGAATAAAGCTGGGTTTTGGAGCGCTCAACCTCACACTTGGCCCAGCAATATTCATAATACATCCAAGTGTATATAAAATTTAACCTCATAGCATTGTAACTCAAATTAAACAATAATAAAAGGGAATTAAAAAGCATTCAATTTAATTACTATTTAATTACTCAATGGTATTGAAGATACCAGAGCAACATAGTTACAACTTTTTGAGGAACAATGGAATGAAACTATGAACAAGTGTCAACTACATTCCTTCTTTATAGAAAAAGATTTAAAACAAGGGCTGTTTGTAAAACATGCATGCCCCCCATATGGGCTGTCAGTTGTAGTGGCAGCCATTGTGATTACGTTTTTTGTCACTGTGACCTTGACCTTTGACCTAGTGACCTGAAAATCAATAGGGGTCGTCTGCCAGTCATGATCAATGTCCCTATAAAGTTTCATAATCTTAGGCGTCAGCATTCTTGAGTTATCATCCGGAAACCATTTTACTGTTTCAAGTCACTGTGACCTTGACCTTTAACCTAGTGACCTGAAAATCTATAGGGGTCATCTGCCAGTCATGATCAATGTACCTATGAAGTTTCATTAACCTAGGCGTAAGCATTCTTGAGTTATCATCCAGAAACCGTTTTACTGTTTCGAGTCACTGTGACCTTGACCTTTGACCTAGTGACCTAAAAATCTATAGGGGTCACCTGCCATAAATGATCAATCCACCTATGAATTTTTATTATCCTAGGCCTATGCGTTCTTGAGTTATCATCTGGAAACCATCTGGTGGACGGACAGACCGACGCCCCCTCTTCTTCGAAGGGGGGCATAACAAATTGATAGTATATGTATATATAATATATATATAATTATTTCCAAACCAGTTTTTGCGCACCGAAAAAACAAAAAACTGGTTGGCTCAAAGAAATTTTGGGACAGCACTAGCCCTGGTAGAAAGACCCCACGACACAAGTACATAATATAATCTGCAAATGTGGACCTAAACTGCATCCAAGAACGAGTCACTGTGACCTTGACCTTTGACCTAGTGACCTCAAAATCAATAGGGGTCATCTGCCAGTCATGATCAATGTACCTATGAAGTTTCATGATCCTAGGCGTAAGCGTTCTTGAGTTATCATCCGGACACCATCTGGTGGGGACGGAGACCCCACGACACCAGTACATAATATAATCTGCAAATGTGGCCCTTAACTGCATCCAAAAACGAGTAACTGTGACCTTGACCTTTGACCTAGTGACCTCAAAATCAATAGGGGTCATCTGCCAGTCATTATCAATGTACCTATGAAGTTTCATGATCCTAGGCGTAAGCCTTCTTGAGTTATCATCCAGAAACCATCTGGTGGGGACGCAGACCCCAAGGGGACGCAGACCCCACGACACCAGTACATAATATATTCTGAAAATGTGGTCCTAAACTGCATCCAAAAACGAGTCAATGTGACCTTGACCTTTGACCTAGTGACCACAAAATCAATAGTGGTCATCTGCCAGTCATGATCAATGTACCTATGAAGTTTCATGATCCTAGGCGTAAGCCTTCTTGAGTTATCATCCGGAAACCATCTGGTGAATGGACGGACAGACGGACGGACCGACATGTGCAAAACAATATACCCCCTCTTCTTGGAAGGGGGGCATAAAAAGATTTCTTTTATTTTGGGAAGCCTTCAATTGGACAAGGGCTGTTTGTAAAACATGCATGCCCCCCTATATGGGCTGTGAGTTGTAGTGAGAGCTATTGTGTGAAGTCAGGTTTTGTCACTGAGAATTTGACATTTGACCTAGTGACTTTGAAGTAATAATTTTAAAATGTTATTTAGTTTTAATTTCACTATTTTCCTGGGATTTAACTGCTTCAAATATGCATTGTTATGCAACCAATTTTACATAATATTGTTAATCATATACAGACATCTTAACTTCCAAGCCCTTAGCCTTAAACTAACAAATACAGCTTATGTTACATAATAATCCAATATTATCCAAGCAGCCTATCTAATTGTAACCTTTTATCATTAAATTGACATTCTAAAAATGTTAGGCTTAATCATTGGTCTAGCCAACTGTTAAGAAAACCTTGTATAAAAGGCATATGAAAAACACAAGGTAAAACATACATCCCTGAATAAAGTGTGACTTCATTGCCAATTGTTTTCTTCTACAGGTAAGATATTTTACTGTATTTCTGTTGTTGATGTAAAGTAACACTTATACTAATATCTTAAGGGTTAAATGACTACTCTTCTATTTGGCAAATTTATTCTTATGAAAAGTGATTTATGTGCATATTTATTTGTAAATTAACAATTTGAAATATTACATATTTATATGACTACATGTTAATGTCATATAGTTCATCTTTATTATGTCTCCTTTATGGATGGATGTTATAAACTGCACTGAATATTGACTGGTAAACCAGTACATTCTACTGAAGTCAAAGTTACCATGGAAACAGTTTCATTGCACTGTTCATTTGATACAACAAAACACAGTTGGTACACTAATGGCTCATCTAAAGATCAAACAACAGGCTCTCCAGTGCATTAGTATATGTACATGTATAATGACATAGACACAATAGCTGTATTAAATTAGATGCATTCCACTTCCTTTATGTACAGGGAATTTATGAACGAAGTCCCACATATTTATTTGCATAGTTTTATAAGTAGTCTTAAACACATTTTGACTTTGGTACGATTGTTGGACGATTGTTGGATAGGGGGGGGGGGGGGGTAGGGAGGGTGAGAGGGGTATAATGTGGGGTGGGGTAATTTATAAGATGTTTAAAAAAAAAACATTTTTTTTTGGGGGGGGGGGGGGGGGGGGGGGGTAATTTATTAGATGCTTAAAAAAAGAAATTGGAGGGGGGGGGGGAAGGGGGATGGAGGGGGGGGGGTGGTCGTAAGGGGGAGTGAGAGGGGGGTATAATGTGGGGTATGATAATTTATTACATGTTTAAAAAAAAAATTGGGGGGGAGTAGGGTGTGTTGTGTGTGGGGGGGGGTAGGGGGTGGGGGGTGTGAGAGGGGGGTATAATGTGGGGTGTGGTAATTTATAAGATGTTTAAAAAAATGGGGGTGGGGGGGGTAGGGGGTGAAAGGGGGGTAATAATGTGGGGTGTGGTAATTTTTAGATGTTTAAACAAGATGCGTTTGTGAAACACAATGTCCCCCTATATGATGTTTGACCTTGAAGGATGACCTTGACCTTGTGAAGGATGACCTTGACCTTTCACCACTCAAAATGTGCAGCTCCATGAGATACACATGTTTCACAAAGGAAATTCCTGGTCCTTGTGAATAAATCTTCTTTAAGGGAATTAGCTCAAACACAAAATAAAGTTGTAACAATATATTTAATAACAACATGTACAAATAACTTTACAAGGTTCTTTTGCGGAGTGCCGCCAGTTTCTATCCCCAAATGTTTACATTTCAATTCTTATATACATTTTCCTATCTTGACATGTACTAACTAATTTTAATCTGTGAATAACAATCGTATTAGACTTAGAAAGGCATGATCAAACAAATATGGCAAGGATTAAAACAGCAGAATGATTATTACTAAAAATCTTATTAACTGTGAACAAGCATAATAAATATAAATCCTACAAACTGTGAACAAGCATCTATTTAAAGTAAATTGCTGAATGCAAGTGTTAAAACTGGAACTGTATAATCTTGATGTTTGTTTCTTAGGATTTAAATGAATCACAAATCTTAACAAAATTAAGAGAGTAAAAATCGGTCCTTGTGATACATGCATGCCAAATATCAAGTTGCTATCTTCAATATTGCAAAAGTATTCATAAAATAAGCGATTTGGGCCACATATATTTGACCTCTGACCTTGAAGGATGACCTTGACCTTTCACCATTCAAAATGAGCAGCTCCATGAGATGCACATGCATGCCAAATATCAAGTTGCTATCTTCAATATTGCAAAAGTATTCATAAAATGAGCGATTTTGGCCACATGTAATTGACCTCTGACCTTGAAGGATGACCTTGACCTTGACCTTTCACCACTCAAAATGTACAGCTCCATGAGATACACATGCATGACAAATATCAAGTTGCTATCTTCAATATTGCAAAAGTATTCATAAAATGAGCGATTTTGGCCACATTTATTTGACCTCTGACCTTGAAGGATGACCTTGACCTTGACCTTTCACCACTCAAAATGCGCAGCTTCATGAGATACACATGCATGCCAAATATAAAGTTGCTATCTTCAATATAGCAAAAGTTATTGCAAAATGTTAAAGTTGGCGCAAACAGACAGACAGACCAACGGACCAACAGACAGACAGGGCAAAAACAATATGTCCCCCACATAAAAAAAAATTGTGGGGGGGTGGGGGGTGGGGGGGTATAATGTGGGGTGTGGTAATTTATAAGATGTTTAAAAAAAAAATTGGGGGGGGGTTTGGGGGGGGGGGGTTGAGGGGGGGAGGGGTTCGGGGGGGGGGGGGGGGGGGGATGTTTAAAAAAAAAAAAAAACACGCATGCCCCCCATATGGGCTGTCCGTTGTAGTGCCAGCCATTGTGTGAATACGTTTTTTGTCACTGTGACCTTGACCTTTGACCTAGTGACCTGAAAATCAATAGGGGTCATCTGCGAGTCACGATCAATGTACCTATGAAGTGTCATGATCCTAGGCAAAAGCGTTCTTGAGTTATCATCCGAAAAGCATTTTACTATTTCTGGTCACCGTGACCTTGACCTTTGACCTTGTGACCTCAAAATCAATAGGGGTCATCTGCAAGTCATGATCAATCTACCTGTGAAGTTTCATGATCCTAGGCATATGCGTTCTTGAGTTATCATCCGAAAACCATTTTACTATTTCGGGTCACCGTGACCTTGACCTTTGACCTAGTGACCTCAAAATCAATAGAGGTCATCTGCGAGTCATGATCAATCTACCCATGAAGTTTCATGATCCTAGGCGTATGCATTCTTGAGTTATCATCCGGAAACCATTTTACTATTTCGGGTCACCATGACCTTGACCTTTGACCTAGTGACCTCAAAATCAATAGGGGTCATCTGCAAGTCATGATCAATCTACCCATGAAGTTTCATGATCCTAGGCGTATGCGTTCTTGAGTTATCATTCAAAAACCATTTTACTGTTTCGGGTCACCGTGACCTTGACCTTTGACCTAGTGACCTCAAAATCAATAGGGGTCATCTGCGAGTCATGATCAATGTACCTATGAAGTTTCATGATCCTAGGCCCAAGCGTTCTTGAGTTATCGTCTGACAACCACCTGGTGGACGGACCGACAGACCGACCGACCGACAGACCGACATGAGCAAAGCAATATACCCCCTCTTCTTCGAAGGGGGGCATAAATATAGCATCCACACAGGCCATAAACTATTTAAGACAATATAACACGGTTTTGCAATGTGAGAGTACACTTAAAACTGTAGAAACTGTCAGGAAAATTACGCTGATTGCATAAATTCTGATGGCATTTATGCTCAGACAAGTCGCATTTTTTTAGGCAGTTCATACACAAAAATAAATTAAGAACGAGAATGCCGACAAAATACACCCAGTTAGAAGACTGGTTTACATTGATCGTGAGTACATTGGCACATATGTTTACTGGTCATTTTTTCTTCATTAAACAAGTACAGAGAATCTGGCTTGTTACTAAACTTGTAAAAGAAATTCTGCCCGAAAACATTATTGATAACTTTCATGAAGAATCAACTTAAATTGCCTTGAAATAGTGAGCAGATGTAATAGTGGATGCCAACTGCCCAACAGCCAACATGCAGCTGCTGCTGGTTGTTCTATTATACATGAACCTTCAGGAATAACCAGGCTAATCAGGGACAAAACTTTCCACTTTTATAGAATTTTTGTTTTAAAGAAATATGTTCTTAGCGAAATCCAGTTTAGGCGGTAAGTGGTGTCCCTGATTGGAGTCAAACTCTTTACGCATTCAACCTGTTTCCCAGTGCAAGGCTCATATATGATTTTAAAGCTTCTATTACTCTTATAATTACAACACAAAGTGAACATAATCTGTTATATCTAATCAACCTGTTGTTGTTTCTGTTTTAATTTTTGATGAATGGCTTGGTGTAAACATTGAACTCACTTTGCCATAGACAAAAGTAACCCAACAATGCTGAGGTTGGCATAAAAAAGACATAATTTTGTAACTCGTGAATGAAATTAAAAACAAATGATGAATTTGCCTCGTTTTCAATTATAGAACATTTAGATTGCTTTAGAGCAAAATCGTTACATATAAGGTTTTTTGATTTTCAGTTACTTAAAATACATATGGAATTGATTATGCTCTAAATCAATCTAAATGTTCCATAATTGAAAACAATTCAAATGGTAGCTATAGATGTCCAATTTAAAATACGAATTTGAGGGTCAAGCTTGAACCTTATGCATTTTCTTCACATGATTATATACGATACAATAGTTTGTGGCTGAACCCTTAAACTTAAATAAGATAAACTGGTCAATTAATTGAAGAGCAGAAACCTCAGTTTGCATAGGGTTTAACCTTATTTGTTAACACTTGATTCCATCTAAAGTATTAGGCAATGCCGCAGTGACCCCTTTTGCGATGGGAAGAGGACTTACCTATTGAGACGTACTGGTTGTGTTGCAGTTGGGGAACACTGTTCTCTGGGCCTGAACTTGTGAGTATAAGGCCTCTGTGAACAGATAAAAGGACCTTAGCGCATCCTAGAAATGTGTCCCTGTAAACCAAATAATTCAATGCATTCTGAAACGTCATCAATTACATTGGATGTAAATCAAGTTTGTTTGAGTAAAAAAAGAAATACATTATGTATGAAAACTCTTGATACAAATGAGATATACACTAAACACTTCATACAAACATAAAAACATAGACTACTATATACTGTACACTAGAAGCAAACATTTTTCATCCATCTGAAATCAATATTTATTAAGTGCACTTCAACAGCTATACAAATCAGTATGCACCCCCCTTTGCCATTTCAAGGCAATTATGAATATTAACGATAACATAATGATTTTATTAAGTTAGCAGCCATGAAAGAGATTTATTAATATATGAAAAGCACAAACTATTTTAATTGAAATTTGAAGTTGACAAGAGATGTGTTCGTCAGAAACACAATGCTCCTTATTGCGCTGCTTTGAAATAAAATTTCAATATATCATTTGGCAGGTTAAGAAATTATCTCCCTTTTAAAGCTTATTTCTTCCCTTGGATTGTATTTTTTTACTTTTGACCTTAGAGGATGACCTTGACCTTTCACCACTCAAAATGTGCAACTTCATGAGATACACATGCATGTCAAATATCAAGTTGCTAGCTTCAATATTGCAAAAGTTATGGCCAATGTTAAAGTTTTCAGACGGACGGACAGACTGACTGACGGACAGTTCAACTGCTATATGCCACCCTACCAGGGGGAATACAAACTGAACATTATACATAGTAAATGACAGTACCAATGTACCTTATGGATGAGGTAATCTCGGCCCCACAGCAGGAGAGTTTGGAGCCCAAGAATAAGACTAGCTTCACCATGCAGATAGGACATGTTGAGCATTTGCCCCAAGGTCCTGGGCCAGGAAGTGTTGCTGGGCATCTGGGACCCAGCTGACCAGGGATCCTGTTTTTCAGCAGGGTACTGATCTATGATTAATAGGAACTAGCTCTTAAAACAAAAATCGGCAATTTAAATAAATATTGAAAATAAATGAAGATAATAATTTTATAATGTGCTGAAGGCATTAAATAATTGTTTTACTTAAATTTAATAGAATTTAATAATTAAAGTGGATTTTTTTATTGCAAGGAGAAACTGTTGTTCAAGGGCTAAATTTCAGCAGTAAAATATACAAAACTATGCCCTGACCTATGATTAAAACTGATATCAGATTAACTTTTATTTGCTTTTTATTTACCAAGTTTGATAAATTTAAAATCAGAGAATTCACATTTTATGCTAGGAACTTTTCCTCAATCAGGCAGAAAGAGGACTGACGTTAAGTGAACTATATGAGCCTCATTCTCAGATAAATAGGGCTTAATGTATGCGCAGTCTGCACAGGCTAATCTGGGATGACACTTTAATAGGACTTGATGTATGTGCAGTCTGCACTGGCTAATCTGAGATGACACTTTAATAGGACTTAATGTATGTGCAGTCTGCACAGGCTAATCTGGGATGACAATTTAATAGGACTTAATGTATGTGCAGTCTGCACTGGCTAATCTGGGATGACACTTTAATAGGACTTAATGTATGCGCAGTCTGCACAGGCTTATCTGAGATGACACTTTAATAGGACTTAATGTATGTGTAGTCTGCACAGGCTAATCTGGGATGACACTTTAATAGGATTGATGTATGTGCAGTCTGCACAGGCTAATCTGAGATGACACTTTAATAGGACTTAATGTATGTGCAGTCTGCACAGGCTAATCTGGGATGACAATTTAATAGGACTTAATGTATGTGTAGTCTGCACAGGCTTATCTGGGATGACACTTTAATAGGACTTAATGTATGTGTAGTCTGCACAGGCTAATCTGGGATGACACTTTAATAGGATTGATGTATGTGCAGTCTGCACAGGCTAATCTGAGATTACAATTTAATAGGACTTAATGTATGTGCAGTCTGCACAGGCTAATCTGGGATGACACTTTAATAGGACTTGATGTATGTGCAGTCTGCACAGGCTAGTCTGGGATGACAATTTAAGCACATACATGAAGCCCCGTGTCCCAGAACACTGCTCAGATACTACTTATTGTTCTTGTTGCTGCTGCTGCTGCTGGGACTGGGCCATAGACAGAGATGGAGCAAGTCCTGACGCTGAAGTCGCCACCCCAAACCTGAGAATTGCCGACAACAACTTTTGTTAAATGGCGTCAATCGCATACTGCTCTCCAGGCCTAAGGTTCACATTATTCGAGAACAACATATCGAGGTCAGTCACATTAACGGACGTGTCACGCAACGCTTGCTCTACCTGTTGGATCAGATCGTTTCAGTTTGAGCGACTTGTCCGGCCTAATTTGTCGACGCCCATCATTCAATTGTTGCTAAGCGACATGGATGCTGAGACGGAAGTCAAACTCACCAAGGCTCTGCTGTTGGAAGTGTTGATGTAGCCAACATGGGAGGATATATTGATAGGAGGCTTGGTAGTCTGACGCAAGACGTCTTCATGCTGATTTTCTTAAGCAAGTTGTAGTATTTGTGCAAGAAGGGGGTTGTCATCGACTTTCATTTCAATGACGTTTGTCATGTTTGCTAGTAAAGTTCACTGAAAAGGAAATGGAAAGTAAACTAAAACCGGATTGTTTAGTGACACATGAATAAGCCTTGAAACACCTTACCTTACAGACCTGTTTTTTAAATGCCAAACATCGTGCCTATAATTGATATTTAAAATATTGCAATTAATTTTTCACCAATTAGAATTCAGAATAACGTAGTATCAATGTTTTACGCGCACCAACTTGAAATTGGAATTTTTGGGTTTGTAGCGAGGTGTTATATCTATTTTTTGTAAATCAAAAACAGGCATTACTTGAGCAATTTAGAATGTGAGACTGTACACCTTTAATTGTGTGACTAAAGAACTTTAAATTTGAGACTACATAATTTTAAATGAGATTCTCAGCAATTAAAAATGTGTGACAACACAACTTTAAATGTTACAATCTACATATTTAAGTGTGAGTCTGCACACCTTTAAATGTGACAGTTTATGACTTATACCTGAGACTTAACAACTTTCAATGTGAGACAATACAACTGTTTGGCATTTAATAAGAAACAATAGATGTGAGTTCAAAATAGTAATTAAACTTAGTGAAATAAGCAAACTAAAGCTTTGTCACAGATGTGACGAATACCCCCACATGCCGCATTGACACATAATATTTTGCATGTCGTCTTCACAAAAAAACAGCGGACACCATGCTATATTCTTAAAACGCAATAGTGACCTCTTGACCTAGTTTTTCACACAGAAAGGCCCATGTTCTGACTTGGCCTTAAGATCATCTCCATAAAACTTCTGACCAAGTTTGGTGAAGATCGGATGTAAACTACTTATTAGAGAGCGGACACCTTGCTGAATGTTAAAAATGCACAAAGTGACCCGGTGACCTAGTTTTAGGCTTGGAATGGCCCATGTTCAAACTTGTCCTAGAGATCATTTAGAAAAAACTTGTGACCACGTTTGGTGAGGATTGGATGAAAACTACTTGAATTAGAGAGCGGACAACATGCTGAATGTTTAAAATGCACTAAGTGACACCGTGACCAAGTTTTTAACCCGACAAAGCCCATGTTTAAACTTGGCCTATACATCATGTGGTAAAGATCGGATGAAAACTACTTGAATTAGAGAACGGACACTAAATACGGATCGACAGACAAACCGACAGACTAGTTCACTCCTATACTACCTATATACCCCCCTAAACTTCGTTTGTGCGGGTATAATTAAGCCAGTTATTCTGATAAAAAACTTTATAATGTGCTATAACTAGGGGCTAGCTCTATGCAGAGTTTATTGTAACCATTTTTGGATTGGTACAATTCGTACAAAATCATAGTGTTTTGAATAAAATTGGGAAAATGGTTAAAGTTTTTGCTAAACATAATTTAAAAATTGAGAATAAGTGCTATCAAGATAAATTGCACTAAGGTTCAACTTATAGAGCTGCATAAGGAAACAAACTCAATTTGTAACCCATTAAAACATTGTTTGGGGTCAAACCTTGAATTGAAAACTTTAGCCAGTAATTATGGAAAAAATAAACTGTTTAAGATTAGGAATGGGACTCAATTTTGGCCCCAATTTCGACAAAATGAATAACACTGTATGATCTCACCTGAAGCTCAAGAAGCTGAGCTGATATGCTGGCTTTGCTGATATTGCCAAAGGCTGAATTTGAGTTCTGGTTAACTCAATGTTGCAACCTATCAAAACATTCTTTTTCTTGCGGGAAACCATGAATTGAGAACTTAAGCCAGTAATCATGGATATAGACTTTTTGAGATAACAATGGGGCTGAATTTCAGCCCTAATTTCAACAAAAAAATTAACACTGTAAGGTCTCACCTGAAGGTCAAGAAGCGGAGATGACATGCTGGTCTTGCTGATATTGCTAAGAGCCGAGTTTGAGTTCTGCTTTCTTCAGGTTGAGAGTCGAAGGGCGTACTGGACCACACAACAAAACTGCTAATATTTTTCAAAGCCTTCTCTTGCATCAATTCAATGCGAGGCCTTCTGGGCTTGGAGTGCTTAGTCCTCATACCAAACCCAGACATGTTCACTTTAAGCACCTTGTTCACAATAGTGGGCGTAATTTGCGGCTGTGGCACACCCCATGTATATATGGATCTCTTAGTCTTTACAACAAGGTCTTTACTGCCTTTCTGTGTCATCATGGATGTATTGTGCTCTGGGTGTTTACAACCAAGTCTTTACTGTCTTTCTGTGTCAGTATGGATGAATTGTGCTCTGGGTGTTTACATCCAAGTCATTACTGCCTTTCTGTGTCAGCATGGATGTATCGTGCTCTGAGTTCACAGCAAAGTCATTACTGCTTTTCTGTGTCAACAAGGATGTATTGTGCTCTGTGTTCACAACCAAGTCATAATTGCCTTTCTGTGTCAGCATGGATATATTAAGCTCTGTGTTCACAGCCAAGTCATTACTGCCTTTCTGTGTCAGCATGGATGTATTGTGCTCTGTGTTCAGAGCCAAGTCATTACTGCCTTTCTGTGTCAGCAAATGATGTATTGTGCTCTGGGTGTTCACAGCATAGTCATTACTGCTTTTCTGTGTCAGCATGGATATATCTTGCTCTGGGTGTTCACTGCATAGTCATTACTGCCTTTCTGTGTCAGCATGGGTGTATCGTGTTCTGTGTTCACAACCAAGTCATTACTGCCTTTCTGAGTCAACATTGATGTATTGTGCTCTGGGTGTTCACAACCAAGTCATTACTGCCTTTCTGTGTCAGCATGGATGTATTGTGCTCTGGGTGTTCACAGCGTAGTCATTACTGCCTTTCTGTGTCAGCATGGATTTATCTTGCTCTGGGTGTTCACAGCATAATCATTACTGCCTTTCTGTGTCAGCATGGATATATCTTGCTCTGGGTGTTCACAGCATAGTCATTACTTCCTTTCTGTGTCAGCATGGATGTAGCATGCTCTGGGTGTTCACAGCATAGTCATTACTGCCTTTCTGTGTCAGCATGGATGTAGCATGCTCTGGGTGTTCACAGCATAGTCATTACTGCCTTTCTGTGTCAGCATGGATGTAGCATGCTCTGGGTATTCACAACCAAGTCATTACTGCATTTCTTTGTCAGCAAGGATGTAGCGTGCTCTAGGTTTTCACCACTAAGTCATTACTGCCTTTTTGTGTCAGCATGGATGTATCGTGCTCTAGGTATTCACAACCAAGTCATTACTGCCTTTCTTTGTCGGTAATATTGCCAAAAGTCCGTTCCATTATGATATTTTGGCCGCTGAATGGACAATCTGGGGCAGTCCGTAACCCTATTGTCATCCAAACTATCAACAGCAGAAGCATCCCACTAGGAAAGCTTACGCTTTTATTGTTCCTTGATTTTCTCCCGTTCAATTTCTGTTTGTCCCATAAAGATTGGAACAAGTTATTGAACTTTTTGTTCTTCAGGATATTTGTTGTGATGTCCAACAGCAACAACTGACTGTTAGCGTTACCATAACTACTGCTATAACTTTTCGTGTCTGTAAAACTCGTCCCTTTCAGGCCCAAGCGGAACTCTAGCTTAACAAAACTACCCAGGCTTATGTGTGGACAACTCGACGTTTGACCAGAATCATGCTCAGAATTTCCTGCAGAACGGAGTTGTTCAACGATGCTGACTTTTTCAGTCAGGAGGTCAAGGGGAAGGAGTTAGAAGTCAGGGGAGGGGAAGGGTTGTTCTGGACTGGGGCTCCTGCAGGCGGGACTCGTGCGGTTGCTGGGCCAACTCGATATCAATCCTGGTGCTCTGCTGAAAACAACAACAACACAGTGGGTGATAGGAACTTGTAACAATTATATTATAATCTATAACAAACTATGCCTCTTGACTGGCTGTGAAGGTTTTCAACAACATGAATTTCTAATCCGGTATTTTATTGGTTCCTTGTCCTTAATAGCATGAACATAAATACAATTAAGTCATTTTGTATTAAAACAAGAAAAGTGTTGGCTAATGCTATACTTATCTGTACATTTATATCTATTATCTTGACTCCATTTCCAGAAATGTATTTTCATAAACCAATATGCGGATCACTAATGTTAGAAAGTGTCGTCGCAGATTAGCATGTGAAATTCACATAAGCTAATAAGGGAGGGTTCTTTCTGACTAGACTGGATTTTCATAAAGAGGATTATTTGTTCAATGAAAAATACCTTTAAGAGGAAAGTGTTGTCCGTGATTAGCCTGTGTGGACTGCACAGGCTAATCTGTGACAACAATTTAAGCACATGCATTAGGCCCCATTTTTCCACATCACAGCTTATTTATCTATTAGCCAATTTTTTGCTGCAAAACACAAAGAAGGAAAACCATTTGGTTAAAAATTTAATATTTTGAATTGTACTTATTCTATTAATCACATTACTTTTAAAATGTCATTAGATATGTTTTGTTGTTATTATATGTTTCAATAAATGGGAGGCAACAATATTAATATTTAAAAATAATATTAATGTCTCAACAACGTTGCAAAAAAACACACACACATATTATTTTACCTTGCCTTTACTGATCTTTGATGGTTAAAATCTGTTTAAATTCACATTAGAAAAAAGTCTTAAAGTCAATCAACATGTAAGTTGCAAGACATAATACAAATAAATAAAACATTAAACAACTTAAGGGCAACAACTCACTGCTGGTGCAGATCTACAGTTCTCTCCCTTGTTAGTTTCAGCTAAAATGTCCTTCATGTTGCAATACGAGGACATGGGAAGGCTGTCTCACCCTCACATCGCTGGACTTTGATTTGGCTGAGCCTTTCACTACTCCTTGGTCTTCTGAGCTTAGCAGTTGCTGTAACATTGAGAAAGCCGATAGTCTTTTGAACTTGCCAAAAAAGTATCTGTACCACACCAATGAGGAAAATTAGCGTAATATTATCAAACATCGGGAAAATTCTATCTTTTAATTTGAGAATTATATGTCTTTTTAATTGCATGGAACTTCATTGCACAAATCCAATCAAAATATATTCTTTGACATGCGTTTTTGTTGAAATGTTCAGTTTCAGTGCTCATTTTATTAGTCCACTTGCATATAAGGAAGTGCCTATTACGTGTACTTTATAAAGATGGAAAAGTTTTTTTCACACATACACCTTGGAGTAAAAATATGTTTCAGGCCATTTGCCCTTAATTACCATCATATTACAATACTAGTTTGCCTTTACTTTGATAAATCTATATTTTCACAGTTACCAATAACAAAACAATATTTTGTCCAAGTTATTTAAAACATTAACTGTGTTTGATATGATATTTTGTGAACAAAATACGACTCAAAATTTTTAATTTTGTGAAAAAATGAGTAACCAACTCTTTAAAAATGTCAAACTATTTTAAATTGGGAAATTTTGAGCTACTATTAGAATTGCTCAATATGTATGTTAAATTTGCATTTATATGTACACTGATGTCTCAATTACCAGTTTTTAATCATAGTGGTTTTTATACCATATTTGTTCTAATCAGAATTTACAAATACCAACAGACTGGAAGCAGACTGAACTTGAGCCATATTCCGGACAACTGGGCTTAATGAATATGTATAGTACCACATTAGCCTGTGAAGTCCACACAGGCTAACTTGAGATAACACTTTCCACCAAGACATGATTTTTGTTTCGAAATAATTTCTTTAAAGCAAAAATTTCCTCAAAAATGGAAAGCATTATCCCTGATAATTCTGAGTGCGCACTGCACAGGCTAATCTGTGGATGGTACATAACATGCATTAAGCACCCTTTTCCCATAACAAGGCTCACCTGGTATCATCTTGTACAACTCTGTAACAGACTGTGGGGGGATCTACTTTGAGCCTCATTCCCAGAAAACAGGGCTTTATAAATTGTGCACTAAGTGTCTGCCCAGATAAGCCTATACAGCCACACAGGCTTATCAGGGACAACACTTTCCGCTAGACAAATTTCTTTTACTTTACCTTCAATTGGGAATTTTAGGAAGTTGTTTGGGAAAATACATAGTTCCAGCATTTGATATGGGGCCGATTTTGGCCCCTATAATTGACAAAAAAACAATAACACAGTATACACATAAAGAACGTAACACCTCCTTGCAAACAGGCCCTATAGAACCAAGGCATTCAAAGCTTAATTTAATATCTCACAACTTTATACAAACTCAACACTGTAAACATGATACATAAAAGAAAAGACACAATTTTAACTTCTATGAAATCATATCATATTCTTGTCCACTTCATATTTAGCATTTTTAATACAGAGGTAACACTGTAAAACCATTATAATGCGTTTCGGGCTATTTTTTGTTGATTTTAAGGTTTTACCGATCCACAAATTTATCACAAACACACGGGAAATGAACTGACACATCCTCATTTATTTTTCAGACCTGATTAATCCACACATTAACTAATAATTATGTCCATGAAATACTTTTGTAATCACCAAAATTTGATGAGGAGGAATATCAATGATTTTGCAATATACAAACAATTTAAGAGGATATTTTACCATATGTACGATATACAATCAATTTAAGAGGATATTATACCTTATGTAAATTCATTAATTTCTTTACCACCTCATCTTTTTGCATTCTTAATAAACAGGAAATAAACAAGACGGCGCGTTCCTGGTATTTATGGGTCTGTAAAACGGACCCATACGAAATAAGTGCCTTACATGTATTAAAATTACAGTGCTTTCAACAGAAATTTTTTCAGACACCCCGGGGCCATGGGTGGGGGGAGGGCTGCACCCTACATATGTGGGTTTGTTTTTTTCAGAGTGAAATGACGTTATGACGGTGCGTTATGACTCTTCAAGAAAAAACAGAAATAAAGTCATTAATAAAGTGATTTAAAAAAAATTGTTTAACCCTTTTCCGCATAGATACCCATAATCGCGTCTCGATTGATTCCTTAATACATCCGTATGAAACCATACTTTATATCTATTACTGCCAATTTACTACTTTTACTGTTGCTAATCATTACCCGATACTCCCGTATATTCCATTATTAAAAGGACATTCTGATAAATATTTACGATAAAAGTGCTAAAATTTCCAAGAAACACAAACTTTCACCATTTGTTGTCAAATTTTGGAATATGTGTTGCTGTGTAAAGATGTGATAAAAAACGTCCAATTGGGGCGTTTTTTCCACTTAACACGCGTAAATTGCCTGACGTGATGTTCCCGTTTTTATGCATTATAATTATTATATCTCAATCAAAT
Organism: Dreissena polymorpha; assembly: GCF_020536995.1. Lineage (NCBI taxonomy): Eukaryota > Metazoa > Mollusca > Bivalvia > Myida > Dreissenidae > Dreissena > Dreissena polymorpha. The sequence continues at coordinate 185,747,506 of NC_068355.1, read as the reverse complement.
TTCACTTAGATCTATAAAAGTATATAACTATCATAAAATGATTTTATTCATATAATTTGATATATTAGAAAGAATGATATAAAATTAGTTTTTCCCAAATCAATTGACTTTTCACAGGAAAATATTCCAAAACCACAATGGCATTTTTTCCCGAAATGACAAAGAAAAGGTCTGACAAAGGGTCTATGTTACCTTCTGAGTAGTCAGGTCATCCTTGTCCACCACATCCTCAGCATCGTTGTCCTGACTCAGCAGCCACTGTAGCAGCAGAATAGCTTGATGTATTTCTTGTATTTATATTTAGGACTTAAACAAATTCATAAAAAATGTAATTAACACACACACGATTATATAAATGTAATGAAACTCAATAACAAATGTTCAACAGCTTTAAATATGGCAAATTAATAAATCTTACATCAAGTGTTACTTTTCTGTAAACATTGCGTACAAATATCAATACATACTCCTCCAAACAATATATACTCCTCCAAAGATTATTTAAACAATTGCATATTTTATTAAAAAAGTATTCATCCATATACATTTCTTACATGGCATGGTGTTTATAGGTCTAATAATAGCCTCTGTTGCTTTGTACATGTGCATATATGTACAAATATTACATGTTTAGTTGAAATGCTTTGTTTGTTTATGCAAAGTTTACAAGAACTAATGTTAGGACCATAATGACACAAACGTTATGACAACATAACATAATATTCATTAGATCTAATGTTCAAAACAAAAACCCTCACATTGTGTAATCAGATAACAATATGTGCACATAAATTATTTGTATCTTTAACTACACACTTAATGTTGTATTGTAACATCACACAATACTATGTTCGTATGCTAAATAACACATTGTCATTGAAATACTTATCACTAATTACAACAACTAATACATACATGTACACACTATTCCACTCTGAACACCAGGATGTTGCCGCCCCCCTGTCCCACAATGATGGATGATGTGGTGCTGCTGTAGCAGACTGACCATGGCCTCCACACTCCATCCTCCTGAGTAGCCAGCGTAGTCAGCTTACTCTCTCCCTTCCAGCCCACCTGTAGTACAGTGTAGGACCAGTATCCACAGACCAGCACCTGGCCTGCAGGGGTCACATGTAGACCACCTAGTGCTGGGTCTGAGTATGTAGCCAGGAGTGTGCCATCCCTGGCCAGGGTGAGAAGCTTGTACTGGTCCCAGTTAGTGATGTACAGCCTGTCTCCTGTGGGACTCACAGCACACTTCCCTACTGCAAAACAGAGTAACATCAAGATATTGAATTACTGTCAATGTTAAATAATCTTATTAAACATACTGCAGTGATATTGTATTACGCATATGTTGCTATAAAGAGGCCTTTACACATCTAAAATATATGCATAAATTTCAATAATTCAATAGTTAAGCGTGACAATAAACTTCAGTAGCAGAGCTATTTAGTTAACGTTTGACATGTTGAAATGCGACTGTTGAGTAAGATATGAATTGAAGCAAAACAAGTACACAGATGGAAACAATTACACATACTGAAACAATTGAACAGTTCTATCAACAGGTAAACATATTGTACATGTACAATCATTTAACAAACACAAAATTAAGACTAGGTCAGAAAGTGTCTCTTTTCCAGGAACTCAGTTTCTATTTATAGACATGCCATGTAGTGACAGTCAAAGTACTTCATTACTCATGTTTATAAATCAATATTTCTGAATCTTGTTTTGGCTACAATGTACTGTAGCATTCAAAGGGCACATATGAATTATAGAACAATTTTTTTATAATACATCAGCAGGTTTTCTTCTATTACATCTGAATTTTATTTTATTATCATCTCACAAAGTATGTAACTATAATTTATATTATTATTTTTTCAAAATAACAAGATAAAGGCCTAATGGGTCAATATTTGTTGATTAAAAAAATAAATCCCAACTCGGTTCATTTAGTCAATAAAAATTCCCAAATTTGTCATTGTATGAATTTAAAATAACACAATTTGACTAGACTCCTTTGTCCACAATGGCTAGACAAATCCCTGTACATAATACACATGTTATCAGGATGGATTCACCATGATTCTTACCTGTCCTATTAGCTGATCTATCTTGGTAGAGTCTGCAGATCAGTTTGCCATTCAGTGAGTATTTGTACAGTTCTTGACCAGAGGTGACAAAAAGGTCTCCTTGGTGATGGGTAATAAATGTACATTCATGTTGTAACTGAAACTTCCTGCCAGAAACAAGCTTTCCCTGGTTGACAGTGATAAACTGGACCTCATGTATGTTACTAGTATTCACAGCCACTGCAACCTCACTGGGTGTGATCAAACAAATGTCCAATGGCAGAGCATTCACATCCCAGTGACTCACCACCTGGTATTGCTGGTTCAGCAGCTTGACATTCTGATTATTCCAGTCTACAACCAGTACCTGCCCATCGAGAAGAACACATATGCCTTTGATATAACATACACCTTTATCACTTGGTATTCTCACATTATGCTTAGTAATACTCTGGACATTAAACACCTCGCCTGACTTTCCTAGCAGAGTTAATGCCTGCTGTATTATATGCTTACATTTTATGCTGGCTATAAGGCAGAGCTCCTTATTATCTCCAATTTTCTGAACAAATTCATGGAAATGTGACAAGTCATTAAGAAGACTGTTGCATTTAATAATAGAACTTGTAATTGACCCTTTTATGCTTATAACTTCATCTCTCATCTCGTTTAGTTCCTTCACAGTACTATTATCAAATTCATTCAAGATAAAAAGAACACTCCTACACATCTCTTCTTTTAAATATTGCTCATGTCCGCCCGATGTACTCACATAACTATTACCACACTCATCTATATCATCTATATTAAAATTTAAATTGCCACGCATTTGTTCTATCATGACTGCCCCATGTTCCTTACTGTGAAACCATTTATTTTCGACAGCACAAAATTTCGTCATTTTTATAAAAAAAACGATTTCGTCAGCACTTAAATTCGCCTATTTCTGATTTTGAATTTTAAAAAAATGCGTCAGTCAATATCCGATTTGTGTGTAATACATATTCGCGATCAATCGCAGTTGCGAAAAAGCGTGGTACGAATGCGGGAACACACTTGAGAATTACTGCAGGAGGTGGGGCCTGTTTGTCACATGCCAATTAACTACTCTTTTGTTATCAAGGGACAGTAATGGACCCTCTTAATGTATGCCATTCACACGTTCATTGTTATGATTAGCGGACAAGTGGGATCGAATAACCGTTAACGAGTGTTTTTAACAACGAAGCCAATTGCCAATAAGTCTTATTCTATTATTATAATTGCCATACTGATAACAATCGTACCTTTATCGGCACAAATTAGGGAAGGTGCGAACAATATGGGTAATAACTAGTGTTAGGAAATTATTTTGTCACTTTTCAATAAAGTTTCAAGCGTACATTTTTGATAATTTTAAGAACAGTAATTGGTCTCAAATGTCACTTTTTATCCTGATATCAACATTAAAATTATAAACTCTATGTGTGTGTTTGTTCTTAAAAAGTAAACTACCGGTATATAAATCAATAATGTCAATAATTTAAAAATAAATAAATTGATACATATAAAATAGTAATAAGTGTGGTTAAACGCAAACAATCAAACAACAAACAGCAATTAAAATATTCTTTATTAACTTGTGATAAATACGCATGTTGATCACACATCGTCATCTTTTCATTTGGTTTATTGTCTTTCATCGGCATTCGCTGCGTGATGGTTAATATGCAACACCCCTGAAAAACACAATACACCTAATGGGTAATAAAGTTATAAACAATTAGCGCTAATTCATTACCATTCTACATAAACGAAGTCAACGGATTCGATACAGCTGTACTGCACACGCATTTTAAAGAAGTGTAACGTGTCAGTTAAGTACCTTGTGTAATCTACATCCCTTTGTGTCAAAACCGGATTAATCTTGATTACGAAACAGCAGTGAATGTGTGCATGGATTATGTTGGAATTTAATGCCTCATGTCTACGGTAAAGTTTTGAAATATTGTTCAAGTTAGTGTTTGTTTTTGTTCAAACATAGAGCATGATTGTTCGTTAGGATCTTAAATTCGCCGATCGGTCGAGTGACGAAATTTATGAAAATTAATGCCTGACGATTAATAATGGTTTCACAGTATATGTTCTTAGCAATGCCTGAACACTGAGCTCCTGACTGATCTGAAGGCTTTTGATTTCTCCCAGAACAGTTTCCAGCTCCACTGACAGTCCCTGTAGGTCTGTGGACTGCATGTCAGTCAGCTCATTAATTGGAGTCACTTTACTGCACTGGCTGAAATAAACAATCAATACATGTACATACCAAGGAATAGTCAGTGATATTATGTAATGCTTTAAACAAATCTACACATTTAAACAAGGGCTGTTTGTAAAACATGCATGCCCCCCATATGGGCTGTCCATTGTAGTGGCAGCCATTGTGTGAGCACGATTTTTGTCACTGTGACCTTAACCTTTGACCTAGTGACCTGAAAATCAATAGGGGTCATCTGCGAGTCACGATCAATGTACCTATGAAGTGTCATGATCCTAGGCAAAAGCGTTCATGAGTTATCATCCGAAAATCATTTTACTATTTCGGGTCACCGTGACCTTGACCTTTGACGTTGTGACCTCAAAATCAATAGGGGTCATCTGCGAGTCATGATCAATCTACCTATGAAGTTTCATGATACTAGGCAAAAGCGTTCTTGAGTTATCATCCGAAAACCATTTTACTATTTCAGGTCACCGTGACCTTGACCTTTGACCTAGTGACTTCAAAAACAATAGGGGTCATCTGCAAGTCATGATAAATCTACCTATGAAGTTTCATGATCCTAGGCGTATGCGTTCTTGAGTTATCATCCGGAAACCATTTTACTATTTCGGGTCACCGTGACCTTGACCTTTGACCTAGTGACCTCAAAATTGATAGGGGTCATCTGCGAGTCATGATCAATCTACCAATGAAGTTTCATGATCCTAGGCGTATGCGTTCTTGAGTTATCATCCGGAAACCATTTTACTATTTCGGGTCACCGTGACCTTGACCTTTGACCTAGTGACCTCAAAATTGATAGGGGTCATCTGCGAGTCATGATCAATCTACCCATGAAGTTTCATGATCCTAGGCGTATGCATTCTTGAGTTATCATCCGGAAACCATTTTACTATTTCGGGTCACCGTGACCTTGACCTTTGACCTAGTGACCTCAAAATCAATAGGGGTCATCTGCGAGTCATGATCAATCTACCCATGAAGTTTCATGATCCTAAGCGTATGCGTTTTTGAGTTATCATCCGAAAACCATTTTACTATTACGGGTCACCGTGACCTTGACCTTTGACCTAGTGACCTCAAAATCAATAGGGGTCATCTGCGAGTCATGATCAATCTACCTATGAAGTTTCATGATCCTAGGCGTATGTGTTCTTGAGTTATCATACGACAACCACCTGGTGGACGGACCGACCGACCTACCGACCGACCGACATGAGCAAAGCAATATACCCCCTCTTCTTCGAAGGGGGGCATAATAACAAGAACTATGGAAATGGAAACTAAATGAAAGCATGATATTTTGAGGCTTAATATGGAGGAGAGCTTATACTTGCACATGCCTGTCTGTCCTTCCAACAGTGCAACTTTTATGTCACACGTTACTCAACAAGTATTCCAGACACTTTACAAATACAACTAAAAATGGCACGGCAGAGGCCGTCGGGTATCCCAACGCGGCACGTATTGCCATAAAAGAAGTTCAGTATCAATTAGAAGTAAATTGGTGTAGAAATGAAAAAGTTAATGTAAAATAACCTAAACAAGTGCTGTCAGAGGACAGCGCGCTCGACTATTCGAGTGCTTGACAGTATAACGTAAGCCATCATGGGGTAATTGTTCAAATAATTCAATAAGATCAAAGTAATATATTCCGCAATGTATTGAACATTTGTAAAGACATAAAACAAAGTAATAAGATTTTATTTCAAATTTGATAGTAATAGCTTGGGTGGAAAGTTTGGACGGTCCTTCAAAAATAAAGTAAACAAGGCAATTGTCAAGCAATCTAGTCCCCTACTGGCTCCACCATTGTCAGGAATTCCACCATTTTCAGAATGTTATTTCATTTGGTTGCCATAGCAACCACAATTTTTGACTTAGGAACAAAATGAAATGACGTGCATAATGTCCATATTTCCATCTATCCATGTTGCAAGTTTCATCAAAAAATATTAAGAACTTTTAAAGTTTTTGCAGGATTCAGAAAAGCGTGACAGACTCACAGACAGACGCACAGACAGATTCACAGCCAGACACACAGAGCGCAAACCATAAGTCCCCTCCGGTGAAACCAGTAGGGGACAATAAATATTTGTATTTTAGAGGGTGTATAATGTGGGGTGTGGTAATTTATTAGATGATCTTTGGAAAATAAAGAATTTTTTTTTTGGGGGGGGGGGTTGGGGGTGGGGGGGCAGGGATTCTGGGTTGGGGCGTGGGGTATTATTTGGGTGGAATCCATTGTGGTATTCAGGTAAGTGTTGTTTTGTCAAAGTATTAATACAAGTTTATCATAAATAAAGAAGTTATGGCAATTAAACTAAAATTTACTCTTGATCTTGAGAGTCATGGTCATTCAAAGGTCAAGGTCAAATTGAACTTGGCAGGTACAGTACCCTCATGATAGTAAGAAAATATTTGAAGTTTGAAAGCAATAGCTTTGATACTTTATAAGTCAAGTGGATCTAAACACAAAATTTAATAAAATATTCAGTTACTTAGACAAAAAAGGGCCATAATTCTTACAAATGCTTGATACAGTTGTCTGCTTTTGTTTATAGGTTGGGGTCATGTTGGTAAAGAAGTTTACAAAATATAAAAGCAATATGTCAAGGGACAATGAGAATATTTGAGGTGGTAAGCAAACTTTAACATTTGCACGCTTACGCTAACCGGAACGGAAACGACGATGCCGGGGTGAGTAGGAAAGCTCCAATATATATATTTTATATATAATAGTCGAGCTAAAATTAGTGAAAATCTCTGACTCGGCCCCACCCCAACCCCCATTGGCCACTATCTCCTCCTACACTATTAGCACTAGAAGCTTGAAACTTAAACACATGGTAGGTATGAGTACATGTATGATAGTGCACTATTTGAAATTTTCATCTGGCCCCTGGGTCAAAAGTTATGCCGCATGTTGTTAGTAAAATGAATGAAAATCTCTGACCCAGCCCCACCTCAACCCCCATAACTTTTGACCCAGGGATCAAATACAAATTCCAAATAGTGCACTGTCATATGCTCGTAGCTACCATATGTTTCAGTTTCAAAGTTCTAGTGCATATTGTGTAGGAGGAGATAGTGGCCAGGACAGACAGACGGGGGAAATAAACACATAATCCCCATGCTTCTAATGCGTGGGGATAATAACCAGCATTAGTGGACTTGTGCACCTCTTTATTTAAGTTATGATTTTGTTTACATTTTCTTCCTTATGTCTTTTTTAAATACAAAAATGATATTTTAAAATATGTGTCATTTGTAACTATAACAGTATTTGTGAAAGAGGGCTAAACTTTTACATATATTTGTACTGTCGTGTTAAGCTGCTCCATATTTTGGTTCATTTCCGTACGACAAAAAAAGAGTTATCGCCCCTTTTTTATTAAACACATGACATGTTTAAATTGTGTCGTGCGTAACTCAAACAATATAGCTAATTTAAAAGGGATGAATCATATGAACATATTGCCAAGAATGTCAACTTAAGCATCTCAATATTTTGGTTAAGAGTTTTTCTTCATAACCAGATCAATGGCCATTTTAGCGAAGAATATTTTTGTTTAATTGTGATAAGCGTAAATACCAAAATTATTGTATAAATAGGGTTCAATCTTAAGGAACATATTAAGCCTTACTTGCACATCTTCATATTTGTTTATCATAATTGTTTAACATTTGTACAGTTTTAAGACAAATTATATTACATGGGTATACATGTACATGTACTTAAAGCATAATTCTATGGGTTTGTATTATTTTCTACTTTAAGTATTTGCAATCTTGACCACACTATCCATAATCTCATATGCAATCAGATAAAATCAATGCTTCTCCACCCCACAAAAAGATTTTAAAGGCCCTTAGTATAATTCCACTCACCAAAGACATATAGAAACCTGTTATGTGTAGATTTTGTAATGTCTGTGTAGTAACTTTAATAGTTTTTATCTATGTATTTTACTCTGCATGACAAACACTTTATGTGGTCAGAAACAGCATTGGAGCAAATACATGTTTTTACTATAAACATTAAACTCAACAAGACTACTGCCAAGCAATATGTGTCCCCTACTGGCCCCAACATTGTCAGAATTTTTCCACCATTGTCAGATTTTTTTATATATTTGTTGCCATAGCAACCAGAATTTTTGACTTAGGAAGAAAATGAAATGATGTGCATTATTTCCATATTGCCATCTATCAATGTTTCAATTTTCATGAAAAAATATGAAGAACTTTTAAAGTTATCGCAGGATCCACCACTTTCAGCAATATTTCTATTTACAGCAATATTTCTAGTCTATTTGTTGCAATAGCAACCAGAATTCTTGATATAGGAACAAAATGAAATGACATGCATAATCTCCATATTGCCCTTTGTCCATGTGAACTCTTTCATGAAACAAGAAATGTGTTTTTCAGAAACACAATGCCCCCTATTGCGTCGCGTTGAAGCCATAAATTTGACATTTGACCTTCAAGGATGACCTTGACCTTTCACCACTCAAAATGTGTAGCTCCATGAGATACACATGCATGCCAAATATCAACTTGCTATCTTCAATATTAAAAAAGTAATGACCAAACTTTAACGAAGGTTAAAGTTTAAGGTAAGAAAAATAAATGATATTTGACCTTTGACCTTGAAGGATGACCTTGACCTTGACTTTTCACCACTCAAAATGTGCAGCTTTGTGAGATACACATGCATGCCAAATATGAAGTTGCTATCTTCAATAATGCGCAAGAAATCAAACTTTAACCAAGATTAAAGTTTTGAGACACACACATACAATGAATGAATGAATCAATAAATGATGAATGAATGAATGAATGAATAAATGAAGACAGACAGACAGACAGACAGACAGACAGGCAGGCAGGCAGGCAGGCAGGCAGGCAGGCAGGCAGGCAGGCAGGCAGGCAGGCAGGCAGGCAGGCAGGCAGGCAGGCAGACAGACAGACAGACAGACAGACAGACAGACAGACAGACAAGACAGACAGACAGACAGACAGACAGACAGACAGACAGACAGACAGACAGACAGACAGACAGACAGACAGACAGACAGACAGACAGACAGACAGACAGACAGACAGAAAAGTGTGACAGACAGACAGACAGACAGAAAAGTGTGACAGACTGACGGACTCTCAGACTCACGGACACACAGAGCGCAAACCACAAGTCCCCACCGGTGATACCGGTAGGGGACAAAAACAAATAACACCTAGAGTAGGGGGAATATTGACCCCAGAGTCAGTCTTCACGCTAATTTTTTTGGCAAAATAGCCCGTCGGGCTAATCAGATGGAATTTTGAGTAGCCCGAAGACATGTTTGATAGCCCAAAGAGGTCAATATAAATTTTATGACTTTTTTGGCCAGGAACACCAAAATAGTTATTAACAATCAGAAAATATACTTCCATTAGTAAAAACAGATGCATGTGATTACAGTAATAAAGGATATTCTGTTTCCTGTTGAAATGCATTTTATACAAAATTCACCAGATGATTATGCTATTTATTGTAACTTTATTATTACACATGTTCTCATTCAATGATTCCATTAATCAGTTTGACCGGTGTTTGGATTTATTTAAAAGCAAATTGATTATTATCGTATTATTACTAGGACAATCGCCGGTGAATTTCCGAATCGTCGGCATGTGGCTTCAGAACAAAAAGGCCACTGGGTGTGTTAATTGCCCAATCTACCAAATGACAATGTCTGCTTCTTCAATTTACTCCTGATGTTTTGATAAGCATGTGTCAACCGTGCAAAGTATTGTATATTTGTAAACAGATTATAAGTAGCAAAGAAGGTCACGTAGCAGAAAGAGATTACAGAATAAACAAAAGTACGTTAATTATTAATAATAAGTTGAAAAAAACGTCTTCTAATACGCAAGAATAATTGAGTAAAACACATGGAAATCTAACTGTAATAAGGATCAATTTGTTTGTAACCCAATGCGTACAATATCCCTTACAGACTCTTTTATTTTTATTGAAAAATTACTTCGTCCATTTTTCATGAATTATAAATACATTTTCGAAAAACGCTTCTAAAATTAAATACGCTTCTAGATTGATCATTATTTTAAAACATTACGAAGTAACCGATGCGCTAACATCCCGGAACGTGATCTACGCATGGTCAGTTTGAATAATCTCCTCTCGATTGGGCATCATCATTACTTTAAATAGCAACATACCCGCATGTTTACACAACAGTTTAAAAAAATGGCGGCCGCATGTGTTCATGCAATTCTTTAAAAGTATAACGTCATTTTAGGCATTTAAATAGCGAATTTAATCGTGCCTCTTAAAAACGGGTATAAATCAGGTTATTGAAATAACGCTCAAATATTTAATCGACCGGTCGGGCTATTTTATAAGCATTTAGGATCGACCAACCGGCCCAAGAATCGACTTGGGCTTGTAGGCTAATACAAAGACTGCCCCAGCATCATAATTTGATCAATCTATGTAGAGGACCACATATGATGTTAAACACCAAACATTAAACCCCAGACCCTTGTGGTTTCTTAGAATACAATTTTTAAGGTTATTTACTACATCAGTCTAAATAAATCATTTCACCTATAGGCTTGGTTAGTTTTGACCCCAGACACATGATTTTAGCAAACTTTGAAGAGGACTACCATACTTTGTTATAGAGAAGTTTTTTTGTTGAGATAAACAATAAAAGTGTTTATACATCTGATCACTTGGGGTGGCAAGTTTTGACCCCATCAACATGATTTGAAACTAACTGAGCAGAGAACCACTTTAAGTATTACATGCAAAATAACTAACAATCTAGGACCCTGTGGTTTCTTAGACGATTTGGTCAACATGTATATACTCACCGACAGATCAACTGATCAGAACAACCTCACAAAATGCTCACAACTCTTGCATACCTGACTAAAAAAGTACATGATATTGGCTTACATGTTTCAGATATCTACTTTTCACAAAGTATTAATAACGTCCAGAAGAATCATTAGACCATTTAATATACATAGGTTCAGTTGTTCATGAAATTGTGTGCAAACACGAACAATTTCATATAATATTGTCTCACTTATTGTTAACCAAATGGCAAAAAGCTCAATGAAATTTAATCAAAGCAGATTTATTTTTTTTATCTGTGTGCATGTCCCTTTATGGTATATTGTAACTGTTTGATAATAGGTTAACATGTCAACCCTTAAAAAGGGTTTCAACTGTTTTGTCAATTCTGATCATTATTTTCTGAGGTCTAACCTAGAAACTAGTTACTAGTCAAACAGACAAAAGGATGGGCAGACGAGCATGGAGTATGAAATATATAATTAGCAGAGAATCTTGATTTACACACAAGTTAAATCAATTCCATCGAAACACGAAATCAAACTTTATATTGATTATCAATAAAGTGATACATTAAGCTCCCACCCGGTTGGAGAACATATAATATATACATTGATAAAAAGGTTGCCGTGGTGTAATGGATATGGTGTCCGCCTAGCGACTGGGAGGTCACGGGTTCGATCCCCACCGTGGGAGCGTTCTTTAGATCTCCCCCATAGACACCAAGTACTGGTTCTAGGCCCAGGAAACGGAATCGAGAGCGTTTATATAAGCCTTAGGCTTTCGATGCAATCGAGCTAAAATAAATAGGTTTAAACTAAAAAGGTTTATTGTTTAATATAAGAAGTGGCCTGAAAGCCAAGTCTGCGGACTGGTCATTAAGTAACTGTATGTAAATTTGTTCTATCTGCAAAAATGTCATAAATCAAAGTTGATATTAGTTGACTGATTTTGTTCATTTATAGTTAAGGATAACATTAGAATGGGACAATGATTTAAGTTTTCTTGAATTAAGTTATTGAAAATTTGAATTACATCTGTATAGTTATTATTAAATTGATTTAAAAATGGCATTATATAATAAACATCTTTTTTAAACAGTAAGTAAATTAAAAGTTGACCAACAAATAACACGCATGTAATCATTAGGAAATAAAAGTAAAGCAACTGCTAACAATAATCTCAATGACTGACTATGGACGCTGGTAATTTCATCATACAATTCCAATATTTATAATACTAATAAACAACATAATTATTCATTATCAGGTACCTGTGATTAAGTTCAACACATCTGGAGCAGCACAGCTCACTATGGCCATTGCACAATGCTGTTATTGTTTCATTATTGTGTATGTTGCATGTTATGAGATAATTCTCCATTTTCTTAGAACGTGGCCACTTCATAATTTTATCCTTTCCATAAGGAGATTTTTTATTAAACCACCAACCATGCTTTCTATGAGAGTGAATACATGGTTTGCAGTAATACTTGCGACATTTTTTACAGTAAAATTCTGCATCTATTTCTACAGACCGTTCTTTCTCGCAGATTGTACAACAATAATATTTAACCAAATCAAAATTTCTAGAAAATGCAGATGTCGCCATTTTGAAGATTCACTTTCAACAAACAAGATTATACAATCTAAAATCAATTGAAATATTTATGTCCAAGTATTTGTTTACAATAAATATCCCAGAAAACACACACAATTATTATTTAACACAGGCAAGTAATATGAAATTTTGAACTGAACTGAACAGCAACCAAGTTTGCTGTCAAATGGCGCTTGTATGATAGGAGCAAACAGTGTAACTATGTATACTGTCACCTGACTATTGGGTAATGAGTGTCTTGATTACTTTAAACTGCACAAAGAAGCTGTGTAGATAAAAACTTTATCCCAAAGTGTTTAACACACCACATTTTTAATTGCTCTAATAAATGCCATGTTATGAACATAGAATTATAATGACAATAAAGTAGGTTCTTACATAAACCAATTTTAGTATTATATATCTGATCATTTTCCTCAAACAGTATTTAAAACTGACAGTTAATATAATGATGTACATATATGGAAGGGAATATCGGCCAGTACATGCATGCTGTTAGTTGATATTCTTATTTTAACTACTGGCATATGCTTTCTGATACATGGCAGTTGCATTTTTCCTAGTTATCCACACGCTTTTTGAAAATCTCCGCCGTCTGTCTGTCCGTCAGTCCGTCCTGGCCACTATCTCCTCCTACACTATAAGCATTAGAACCTTGAAACTTACACACATGGTAGCTATGAGCATATGTGCGACCCTGCACTATTTGGAATTTTAATCTGACCCCTGGGTCAAAAGTTATGGGGGTTGGGGTGGGGCTGGGTCAGAGATTTTCATTCATTTTTTTTTAGGTTATTTTACATTAACTTCTTCATTTCTACACCGATTCACTTCAAATTGATACTGAACCTCTCTTATGACAATAGGGTCAATCTCACCTATGCATGGCCCCCATTACCAACCCTGGAGCGCCCCACCCACATAGACCGGACTCACCCAAAATTGCCTTTTACTATAACTTCTTCATTTCTACACCGATTCACTTCAAATTGATACTGAACCTCTCTTATGACAATACGGTCAATCTCAACTATGCTTGGCCCATTAACCCTTTCCTTGACAGGTACGCGTTTCTACGACCCTATTGATTCCCTGTCAAATACGCGTATCTACGCCTGTATCGATTCCCTGTTATCTACGCATTTGTACTACCCTATCAATTACCTGATATATACGCGTTTTTACGCGGCACGATTTAATTTGCTATTTAAATGCTTAAAATGACGTTTTAAGTGTAACAGAAATGCATATACACCAGTGTGTTCATCATTTTTCTAAACTGTCGAGTAAACATCCGGTAATGTTGCTATTTAAAGTTATGATGCAATTGGCGACCAATCAAGACGAGGGTTTACCATTTGACATGCGTAAATCACGTTCCGGGATGTGCGCGCTTCGGGCATTTCGTAATGTCCTAAAATAGCTGCTATTCTTGAACCGTATTTAATTTGGGTATTTTCCGAAAACGTCTTAATAACTTGTTAAAAATGTTGCAAAAAAAACCCACGTTCCATAGGGATATAATATGACTTGGGTGTAAATCGATTTAATTCTTATTGTTGTTTGATTCCATAATATCGTAAATGTTTGTTTCCGAGATCATATACGAGAATTACATCGATATGTTTAATGGCATGTACACTCAAATGTTTTTACAAACGACACGTGCTTATCTAAAGTTTGTGTTTAGTAATACACAGGATATTGGATTATCGGTGCTTGATTGGGCAATAAAACAAAGACGCAGTCGGCTGTCTTCAATATGCCTTTGAACTGACCAACATAATAATTAATATCGCACGTGCTAATCTAACATTTAGGGACAAGAAACACGGGTTCTAGAAACTTTGAACAAACATGTTTACCGGACGCAGCTGAGTAGTCTTCAGATGACGTTGGCACGTGCTATGTTACCTCTGCGTTTTGTAATTTGGTACACGAATACACGGGTTTGTCGGCGACTTCTGGGTTATATGTCGGCGATCAGATTATAAACTGGAGTATTTGATAATAAAGTAGCCGCTTAAAATTGGAATTTTGCGAATAAATACACAAACTGAAGACTTATTGAAGACGCCGACATTGCTGGATTTCGATCGGTAATAAAATGCAAAATGCAAATTAATTATATGAATATTCATGGCACATTATGCAACATCCAATTAAATTGTTACCGGTATCTATAAATGTTTATAAATCATTTGGTGAATTAATGTAATAGAAATACCAAGTATTGTACGACTTTTATAAGAAATAATACAATTGATTTTGAAAATGCATGAAGTTGTTTGAGAAACTCTGTGTTTTTCTATAGTTATTTATAAGAATTTACATGAATTTTGAGTCTTGCAGAATGAATTTATAAAATAAAAAAATCTTCAAGAAAGAAGAATTGTAGTTTGAAAAGTAAGAAAAAAAATAATATTCCAAAATATAATTATTTGTATTTGATTCAACACACCAACTTCGCAAAGTTTCTATATGAGCTGGAAAGAGATTTGCATTTAAACCCATTAAAACACACAACGGTCAACTTTACATGACTATAACTGATGAATAAAATAATGTAGAAACATAAGTTTACACCACAGGAAAGGAAATTGTATTAGCTAAAACTTTCATATTGAGTGTTTTTCAATAATATTTCAACTTTTTGAGAAAATCAGGTTTAAAGGCAATAACGGTTGCGTTACCAAAGAGGTAGATTTGCATTGAAACGCAATAAAACTCACAACGGTCAACTTTGCATGACTATAACTGACCAATAAATTAAGGTAGAAACATATAGTTTACACCACAGGAAAGGAAATTTTATTAGCTTTAACTTTCATATTGTGTATTTTTCAATAATATTTCAATTTCAGCGATTTTCCTCCTTCTTTATAAAGTACCGGTAAACGGCACTTTCCCAATTACGAAAAAAATACAAATTTCCCAATTGCTGTCCTTAAATTCCCTATTAAAGGTAAAAAAAAAAAAAAAAAAAAAAAAATTTTTTTTTTTTTTTTTTTTTTTTTTAAGCAACATTTAGTTAGTTTCCCTTTGCAGCTCTATAGCTTGAACCTAGGTTTATATAATATTGACAGCTTGAAAACACTTGGTTATCAATTTTAAAGTATTTGGGAGCAAAAAATCAAATACACCAATTTCCCAATTTGAGGTTTTCACGACTCGATTTTTCCCAATTTTGAGGTTTTTACGACTCAATTTTTCCCAATTGGACCGGTACAGGTACTTTTCCCAATTGGACAAGGAAAATTGCTGAATTTTTATGAGAATATCAGGCTCAAAAGCAATGAGGGTCATAAAACAGCGTTTTTCCAATAGTGCCTGTAAAGATGGGGTACTGATATTGATAAGATGGCTATCAGCCACTGGTCAGCAGGCAGCTAGGTCTTGTGGTAACTGGAGAGGCTTATATTGGCTAAATGGCTGTCAAGGAAAGGGTTAACAACCCTGCGGCGCTCCGCCAACATAGACCACACCCACCCAAAATTGCCTTTTACTATAACTTCTTCTTTTCTACACGGATTTTCTTCAAATTGATACTGAACCACTCTTATGACAATACGGGTCAATCTCAACTATGCATTGCCCCATTATCCACCCTAGGGCACACCGCCCTCTTAGACCACACCCACCCAAAATTGCCTTTTATTAAAATTTCTTCATTTCTACACTGATTCACTTCAAATTGATACTGAACCTCTCTAATGACAATACGGTCAATCTCAACTATACATGGCCCCATTACCAACCATGGGGCTCACCGCCCACATAGACTACACCCACCCAAAATTGCCTTTTACTATAACTTCTTCATTTCTACACTGATTCACTTCAAATTGATACTGAAGTTCTCTTATGACAATACGGTCAATCTCAACTATGCATGGCCCATTACCAACCCTGGCGCGCCCCTCCCACATTATGCCACACTCACCCAAAATTGCCTTTTACTAAAACTTCTTCATTTCTACACTGATTCACTTCTAATTGATACTGAACCTCTCTTATGACAATACAGTCAATCTCAACTATGCATGGCCCCATTACCAACCCGGGGGCGCCCCTCCCACATAGGCCACGCACACCCAAAATTGCCTTTTACTAAACTTCTTCATTTCTACACTGATTCACTTCTAATTGATACTGAACCTCTCTTATGACAATACGGTCAATCTCAACTATGCATGGCCTCATTATCCACCCTGGGGCACCCCGCCCACTTAGACCACAACCACCCATAATTGATTTTACTAAAATTTCTTCATTTCTACACTGATTCACTTCTAATTGATACTGAACTTCTCTTATAACAATACGGCCAATCTCAACTATGCATGGCCCTATTACCAGTAACCCTGGGGCGTCCCTGAGTCAAACATGCGGCATGGAGTTACGCGTCGGCCTCTGCCACGCCATTTCTAGTTACATTTGATGTGCAAACATTCAATCTTCTTTGCCACATATTGATAAGTTTATAATCACTTCATAATTTATCTATCTTTACTTTGTGTGTGTTATTGACAACTGAAGTTAAACTTTCGAAATTTGTATTAATGCTATTTCTAAAGATGTTCTTTGTTCTTTGTTTTACTATGTGCATTTGGCTATGCTGCTACTGAATTTAACTATCTGTTAACATCTTTGTGGATCTATAGTACTTCTTAAGTCGATTGCTATTGCGTCTCTGATTCAGAATCAGTCTTCTTTTCTGCATACACAGTCATTATAATATATTTCACGTTACAAAAAAGGGAACCAGTATTAAAACCCCAAAATTCCAGCACAAATTACTATTGATGGGTGATCACTCTTAACATCAAAATAAGACCTCCGATATCAACCGTGATACAGCAACTATATCCGAAATCCTCCGGAATGCGGTGAGCAAGTCAAAAACGTCCCCGTCTACATAGTGTCTATTGTTTTGACCAAAGTGATTTAAATCCCACTCTCAACACCTTATTCTTGTCAAATTGATTTGATACTTTTGATAATTGTACTTAGGTACACTTATGTAATTAGTATTATATGGCTATTGTATATCTTTGTTTTGAGCAATTATCGATGTTAAGATAATGGGTAACTCGTATTCTCCAAAATTTGCATTAGCGAAGGAAAAGACCGTTACACATTCAGCCTCGTTATGAAATCCTATATAGCAGAATTACTAATAAATCATTATTATTTGAACTTGATTTTAAATAGACATCAAAATCCATTGAAGCTATAGCTTGTGAACTGATATTATTATCTGATAAGAGTATTCCATTTTATAAACAGTTATTTAGGTGGTATATCGATGATCCCCATTCAAAATGCTGAACCTACATTTTTTTTTACATATCGTGATTTTTGCACTGTATAGGGCAGGAAATCAGTGCGCACATGCCCAGAAAATGGTGAACCACCTAACCAATCAATACACCCCAAACTGGCCATATGATAAAATGCTGAACTGTGATTGTGGAAATAAAATTATGCAAACATTTGAAGCTGATACTCAAAAATGGGAAGCTGAATATTATTGTAAAATGCGAAGCCGAATAATTTTTAACTGCTGCTTTTTGCATATAGTTATGAAAATGAAAAAATAGCCCTCCTAGAAAGTTGTGTTTTTTAAGTTCGACATTTGAAATGGGGACCATCGATATGCAAATGTGAAGTTTACAGTACATATCAAACTAAAAATAGTATAAATTACTTTTAAATAAGCAAATTGACTTTCATACATTTAATAATTCAGTTTGTACAGCAAATTATACATTAAAAAAAACGTTACCGTTAGACAACAACTAATATTATGATATATTATGTTCAAGATGTTTAACATTGGTGTTCTAGTTTTTCATACAAATTTTATCCCCCACCAATGGCAGAGGGATATAGTTTTGACGTTGTCAGTCTGTCAGTCCCTCCATCCGTGTGTCACAAACCTTTTAGTTATAGCCGTGGATATCAATTCAACGAATTCACTTGTTATCCCCCGCCAAAGGCAGAAGGATATAATTTTGGCATTGTTTGTCCATCCATCAGTCCGTCCGTCTGCTGTCAGCCCATCTGTCATACGGTCAAACACTTTTTAGTTATGGTGGAGGATATCAAATCAACAAATTTGCTTGTTTCAAATTGCTCTCAGTGTATCAAATACCTATCGCAATACTGGTTAACAGTATTCAAATATATTAAAATATGGATTTGCTGAATTTTTTTGCCCGTTCAAATTATAAATCAGTAAATTTTAAAAACACGAACTACGTTTGTGAAACACAATGCCTTCTACTGCACTTTGAAACTGCACAGCAGCTAGATCTATTATAGAGAAAAGTTTCAAGTCCAAGTCATGTTACTTTGTCAAAAATCTATGTTCAAGAACGAAACTCAAAGTTGATCTGTAAGTCAATTGGGGGTTTTCCTGCTATGTATAATAGGCTGGAAAACAGACCCGATCCCAAAGCAAAAGGACCCAATCCAAACCCGAAATTATAAAAAAAATACCAATTCCCCAATCCCCCCCTTAGACACTTAGAAATAAGTGTCTTATGATTATTAGACTCTATATCTCAATTTAATTTTTTAAACATCCTACATGATATATAAATAAAATCTATAAAATGTTTTCCCAAAATGGCCAGGAAAATAAATGTTGTGCCAATATTTGATGATGAAAAAATCCCGAAATGGTCCTTTTTGTTGATACAAAAAAATCCCAAATTTGCCACTTTTCTCGATAAAAACAAAACTCTATATAACCATATTTCTTTTGCAAAAACGGCTAGAAAACTCCATGGTAATGTAGGTAGACTCGTAGAAAACTTAGGTCAGTGTCTGAAATAGTTTAAAACCGATTCCAGACAGACAGACTGACAGACAGACGGACTGACGGTGAACAGTGAGACTGCCATATGCCACTCTATTGGGGGCATGTAACACACAATAATTATTGTACATTCGCCAGCTGTCAATCAAACTCAAGCAATACGCAATCAGATTTCCTTTATTGCGGCCACAGTGTACGACAAACAAAGACTGTCGGAGTAATGGATAAAGCGTTTTATGAAAACACAACTCAGGGGGCGTTGCAATCGCGTAATTGGCGACTGGTCAATTATTTTTAATTTGAAAGTTATTTTCATTTTAGTAACCTTTTAATAGGTATAATTGAGCTTGCATTGCCATTTATCTGAACGGAATTCACTGGGGAGAGATATCATGTTTAATATATTCAAGGTGTAACGGCTCTCACCAAGTACGTTTCTTTAATTCTCAATGACAGGATCAAAGAAGCACCGATAGCTTTGTATGAAAGACCTATTAAAGAATTATACATGCACTTAAACACTAATGGCTGCTTTTTGTATGATATAATATCTTTTTAAATTTCAATTTAAAGTTACAAAGTCATTTGAAAGTGACATAAATTCAATTAATTTGTAAAACAACTTAGTAAAACAATAGTTAGTTAGTTACACTAATTACGATAACAATTAAGGACCAATAATGGATTAATAGGTCATGTTATCAATATAATTATAAAAACTAATCATTATCGGTCACATGCTTCTTATTTAAAATACTCAAACATATTGAAAATCCACAGATTATAACAAACAAGATGGTCTGAAAAGCCCAAATTCGCTCACCTCAGATACAAAGGAACTGACATGTTCTGTCAAGCCGAAGTTTCATGAAGAGTGAACTATAAATGTAACTTTAATAGCGCTAACAAGATTTTAATATAGCCATATAAGGATAAATTGCAAGCCCCCCTTGTAGCCATGCCTTGGCGAAATGTTGTTCATGATTTCATGAACACTTCAAGCCAATCAGGAATTGTTCTTGAACCGTTCTCAAAAAGTTCCTGATCTTGGTTCATGAACTTTTGGACATGAACTGTTCTTAAGACACGTTCATGAACAGTTTATGAATTTTTGTTGAACACTTCAAAGTTCATGAACAGTTCTTCATCTAACCATAAATACTTAGTAATGAACATTTCATGAACAATTATTTCTGATGACTTTTCTGAGACAGACTTTGAGGATCCACCATGAATAATTCATGAATTCCTTTGTGCTAGATGTTTCATAAATACTTTTGAAAGTAATATTGAAATGTCTAGCATACTAATCTTGTAGATTTGTGAAACCTGTGAAGTTAGTATGAATATGCATAGTATTTTCACCGCTGTAAGTAAGAGTTCTTGACCTGTTCTAGAGAATTTTAAGATCATTTGTACAAGAACTGTTCAAGAACTGCCTTCAGGAACAGTTCAATAACTTTTTAAGGACCTTTCCTGTTCTTGAATTATTCTTAAACTATTCTTGAACACTTTAAGAACTTTTTTGAACAACATGTTTCCTTCTGATGTTCTTAAACAGGTCTACACAATGTTTTTGAACATATGATGGACTTTATTAGAATCCAATATGTTCTTAAAAGGATCTGTCATTGTTCTTGGAAGACTTAAAAGACAAGTTTAAGAACGTTTTAAGGACATCTTATTTCAAGAACAGTTTAAGATGATATCAAGAACTCAAACATGTACATTGCATTGCTGTTTTTACAAAGGAAGAATATTGTGTGCACAGAAAGTTGAAACGGAAGGCACATGGTTTATGTTATATTTGAAAATGTAAGTCTTTAATAAATTACCGGCTGAACTGATCAGCCATTGGTTCCATTTCAAGTCTTTGTCACTGTAAGTGTAACCATTTCAGGGAAACCATTGATCAGTAAATGATTCTTGAACTGAAAATGAGACTATTCATAATCTTTTCAATACATGAATTATTCATGAACATATAGTGCAAAGTTGTATTATGAAATTTTAAGAGTATTATCAAACCACTTGTATCTCAGTTATTAGTGTTATATTTAAATTAGTGTTATATGTTGCTATCAATATGTTAAGAGCTAATACAAGACATGTTTCTTCTTACCCTGACCTGTTTGTTGAGCTTTGGTAACACTTATGATAACCTTTGCATAAATTGACAAATTCTTGTTCATGAATAGTTCATGAACACTTCATGCCACCTCAGTTCATGAACTCTTGAAGAACTATGGTTCATGAACTATTCACTGACAGTCCATGAACAGAAAGTGAACCATTGAAAAATAGAAGAAAAATGTTCATGAACTGTTCATGAACAGCAAAACCCTGAACAATTTTTCAAGAATTGTGTTGTTCGTGAACTGTTCAAGAACACTTCATGCCATTGGTGTTCATGAATAGTTCATGAACACTTCATGCCATAATGGTTCAAGAATAATTCATGAACACTTCATGCCATAAGGGTTCAAAAATAGTTTATGAACACTTTATGCCATTAGGTTTCAAGAATATTTCATGAACACTTCATGCCATTAGTGTTCATGAACAGTTCATGAACTAAAATTTCAAGAACATTTCACAGACGTGGCTCATTTTCTGTTCACTGACTATTCGTGAACAATTCATGAACTCAGTTCACGAACAGTTCACAAATTATTCATGAGCTGCAGAACAACATTTCGCAGGCGTGTTTTTCAACAGACCAGAACCATTTTCAAACTCATCCAAGATATCATTAAAACAAATCTGACCAAGTTTCATGAAGATTGGACAATAAATGTGACTAAGAGTGTAAACAAGTTTTTACCAAAACCGTAATTATAAGGAAAAATTTCCTGCCCACTGGCAGCCATGTTTTTTAACAATCCGGAACCATTTTGCAACTTGACCAAGATATCATTGCGAAAAAAATTCTGACAAAGTTTCATGAAGATCAGACAATAAATGTGGCCTTTACAGTGTTAACAAGGTTTTACGAAAGAAATATATAGCCACATTAGGAAAAAAGCCAACCAAAACCATCTTTCTTACTCATCCAGGATATCAAATATTCTGATAAGTTTCATGAAGATTGGACAATAAATGTGACGTTTGGAGTGTTAACAAGTTTTTACTACAGCCATACATGTATTATGAAAAATGCCCCAACCCTGGTGGCCATGTTTTTCAACCAACCAGAACCATTTTCGAACTCGTCCAAGATATCATTGGGACTATTCTTCTGACCAAGGTTCATAAAGATAGGACAATTAATGTGGCCTCCAGAGTGTTCCCAAGCTTTTAATATAGCCATTTAAGGTAAAATGCCCAGCCCAATGGCTGCCATGTTTTGTCAACCAACCAGAAACATTATCGAATTCGCCCAAGTTATCATTAGGACAAATCTTTGTACCAAATTTCATGGAGATCGGACAATAAATGTAACCTCTAGAGCGTAAACAAGGCAAATATTTACGCCGCACGACGCCAAACACACAACAGACAAGGCGATCACAAGGTGAGCTTGTGCTCAGGTGAGCTAAACATGTACTTGAGAACCTCATTATTATCAAAGATGGACCATGTTTGACCAACTCTTTGCCAAACACTTTTTAAATAACTTAAGTGTTCCTCAATATTGAAATTATGACACTTCATTTGAACTTGCATATTCAATAAAATCACTATTTCACACCAATAACTCTAGCCCCCACTTCAGTAATATGCAAGTAAAAATCTATTAGTAATATTGAAAAATTTTTACTATCTGTAAACGTGCAATTAGTTCAAAAGCTATTATTATCACTATGACGACATTACCAAAATGTTGATCTTAAATGGATTGTACAGATTGCACATGATTTAAGTTATTTAGAGGAACAAATATTTCTACATCAGTAAAATTGACTTGAGCTTTGGCCAGACCAACACCAAGTGCAATCCACAGTGCCACTATAAAAGCATACATTGATCTAAATTTATAGAAAGAAAATCATTTGCGTATTAAGAGTAATACTCTTTAAATTTACCATGAATTCAGCCAACAACCCAACATGAATTTATAAGCAGGATCATAATATAAGGTTTCTAAATTTTAATGAATAAAGTTGCTTAATTTGTTGCAATTGAGTAATTCCGGATTTTCATAATTCCGTCTTGACATAGTTGTCGTTCGTGCGGGACGGTTTACCTACTTCTGGTTTCAATATAAACACTAGGAAAATACTACTGCTGCATCTTTGAATGCCACAATTTTATAAGCAGAGTCAGTACATTTTCTGAAAAAAAGAAAAAATTACCAAAGGACTAATATAGTAATTATACAAAAACAGACTGGGAAAGAGCAAATAGCCAGAAGAATTATATTCCAATGTTTTATAGACAGGTTTTTTCAGACCACTTCCCAGACAGTATCATGCCAAACTGTGTTGACCTAAAGAATCTTCAAAATGAGAATTTACCTCAACAAAGAGTTTTACTACAGCATGTAAAAAATCAGCGTGAATTTCTACAACCCCATCCAGAACTTTAAAACATTGTTTGTCTTAGATCAGAACACAAATTGGGACATACAATTATGATTTCAACAAATAAGCATCTTGGTTGGAACACAGTTTGAATGTAAAATAACGAAATTATAACGATATATGTATTTGATAGTGACATATTCTTTTCAGAGAAGTTGACATTTCGTTATATTTTGATTATTATTTTTTCAAAATGATGTTTTCACTAATTAATATCATTAATTCACACGCCACCTGTGATTTGGAATGAGTATATACCAATTTGCAAGTACCGGTAATTTTTTTGGTCATATTTTCATTCACTTTCGAGATACACTTTAACCGTCAACAATGATGAAATTAGTAAAGGAGTGAAATAAAGTGTTGTAAAATATGTATTTTATATTGTACTTAAATTAAGCAATTTCCAACAGCCTTGCTGTTTAGCTAGCTGCTTATAAGCGACGCAGCTAGAGTTTCTGGTTACCACTTAGAAGACCGTGGTTCAATCCCCGGTTGGAGCTCAGGAATTTTCACTTTACTATTATTAACTTTCTACATTTGAATCACAATAATGGAGTTTTTTTTGCAACAAGATGAACATGAAAGTTATTTTTTAATGTTTTTGAAATTTTGTTTTCTTTTTAGAACATTACATACATACGAGCATTGCATATAGTAATATGTATTTTATATATTAGTTTGGTATTTTACATACAGAGTATTTCACATACATGCCATACTTTTTCAGACCAATTCCGGGACATTGAGTTAAATTGTCCGGGACTTTTGCCGATTTTCCGGGACATGTATAAAATGTAGCGATATTTATCGACATATGCATTTTTGGTTAGTTTTTTGTTTCGCATCGTTAATTGCATAAGTTCGAAAGCATATCCGAAATACACTTAATCTAATAACGTCAAATTAAACATTACTACTTCCGTTACTAGATACAAGCCATGTGTTTTCAGTGTAAGCGTTCTAAACATAGATGGTGACGTCACTGCGTTATTGTTATTAAGACCGGTGTGTAATGCGTAGTTGTTGATACGCCATTATTCATTTATAACATTTATAAATAAAAAGTTTTGACATGGCGAACGCAATTCAAATTCACTTATTATTTTTAACGTTATGTTTACTAGGGGTTTAGAACAAGACAATAATAAACCTAGTGAGGATGACGTTTTTATATGCTTACTTTTTTTACTCAACTTCTTCGTCGGTTAAACGTGCGAACATAAACTGCTTTTAATTTTTTACTCAGCGATGTTGGACTTCAGATCTGTGAACAACTATCCTTTGCCCTAACGCAGCGGGAAATACTAATGTAGTAGATTAAAGTCAATTAACAACCACATTAAGAAATGCCGCCTTTTCGGTTTGACCGCGAACGTGAGACAATCGATATGATAACAGGACCCCTGTTAATTGATCGATTTTGACACGTAGCGTAGTCTGCCTATTCGGGTAGGCATTGTCATGGAGACGCTGCAGATATACACAGATTCGAGGTGCAGTTAAGCCTAAGATAAGGTACATGTATATATGGATTTTGTAAATTCCGGGACATTTGACAGATTTCCGGGACAGCGGGACAAGTTCTTCATTTCCGGGACTGTCCCGGACAATCCGGGACGTATGGCATGAATGGTATTTCATGTGCAGCTTCTTGATTGGTTCATAAATAATTGTCTTCTAACATTATTGTAAAAATCTAATTTTTATTTCAAGAATTGTACAAAAATCTACCTTTTTACATACGAATTAAATTAAGTTTGAACATAAGTATGTATAGCATTTATAAATAAAATGTTGCATGCAGTGCTCCAGATAACATGCGTAAAGGCGTAAAAACGAATTAAATTTCTTAAATAATGATTTAGATTTAAAATCTTTGTGTTAAGTTACGCATTTAAAAAATAAAACACTATATCGAAATTTTCGAACATGCGTAAAACTTTCCGTAGCAAATTATGTATGGCAGGGCTTTCCTTTGACCCGAGCTCCCGGGTTTTGACGCTTGAAAATTACAGAAGACCCCTTTTTGACTCTTGAGAAAATTACGTCATGCGTCACATTTGACCCGGGGGAATATACCGACTTGCGTCAACGAGATCAAAAGTTGTTAAGACTAAGCGATAATTGGCTCGGGGCGGAGTATCTCATTTAGTACACGCTAATCGTTAATGCCCGTTTCCAATCATCGATGCACAAGTCCACCCAGTAGGCGGAGTTTGGTTAATTAAGAAATGTAGTATTGACCAATTAAAACACTGCTGGTTCGATGACGCGTGTATTAACTTTCCATTATTTATCATAGCGTTTGTTATCAGCTGTTTTGCGGAAAAGACGTGTATTAAACCCACCTAGTTGCAATAATCCAACTCCCAGCTATTGACCCTCTGAGCTGTACGTATGTACTCATAAAAGCTCAGAGCATTTAAGAAGAACTATAAACCCACCAAAACAGAATGGACTCATCCGCGTCAGTTTTAATAATATTCAATATAAAATAATAACATCCATATCCACATAACACCGTAAAGCATATTTTGAGATATTTCCAGAGTATGGCAGAATGTATTTCCAAAGCTGAATGCACCCATCACTGTTTCACTTCATGATTGCTCAGTTCAAAGACGCGCGAAAGTTATGCTGGCATATGTACTGTCAACAACGTCAAATTACACGCTTTGCATCAACGTTGCTAAAAATAACTATAGAACCGATACAACTGGCCTTGTGGCAAAGTGACAATTTTTGCATGAGCTAATTGATTACAAAATACATGTAGGCGTAATAATTGACCGTTTGAGAAGGCATAGAAAACGGCGTGTTTGTCGCACATCTTCCGTGAAGATGGCACATGAAATAATTAAAGGGCGTCGGAATTTTTGATGGGATTAAATACGGAGGCACCTTTATCGGCGAGTAGAAATAATTTCCTTTTATAGTTTACCGATTTATATAGGCTATTGTGTTTAGGTACCACCCGTATGTTGTTGTTTTTTTTGTGATAGCCAGCGGAAATGTTTTTTTTTTCACATTTTGCATTTCATTCTTAATTTAATAGCCACGCGAAACGGTCAAACAAAAAAGTTATTGGATAAAGTGTAATTGTGCAAAGTGTAATTGTGCTAGTGCATTCGGAAAATGTCGCAGAGAAACCTTTTCGAATTCGGAATCGGTAGTAACTCTGAAAGTGTGTGTAAGACGCCAACGACAAAGCGTACTTTAGATCTAAATGACAGTGCTTCTAACACCCCCAAACGTGCGAAAGAAGAACATATGACATATTACTCTGCTGTATACATGAAGTTAATGTTGTATTAGAATACATGTTTTGTATTTAATAATCATTGAAATATTGTGTTTAAATGCATAGTGTTGTAGTGACAGTAAAATGTAAGAAATAAATGTTAACATACATGTATCTTTTTATTTGTTGCTTTTTATACATTATATCTCAGTAATTTGCTTAAATTGCAAAAAATCATTGACTCTCCTGCGTTATTATTAGGACTCTCAGACGTTTGATTTTGACTCTTGAAAATATGGTCCCAAGAGTCCTTGACTCTTGAGATTTGAGGTCTAAGCAAAGCCCTGTATGGTAAACATTTCATCCCGGTTCTGGCTCGTCTAGGCGCTCAATTAAAACTACGACCTTTAAGGTTATATATACATTAATTCCAATTCCCATATGGTCCCATTATAAAACTGACAACTTTCACAGCATTTTTCTTGCCTTTTCGACGTATCAATTCTTCCGAACCTGGTATCATTTTAAAGATGGATCTGTCCTCTTCCAATAATTGCAATCAAAAACATACCGTCTTGCAACTTCTAAGAAAGTAAATCGCTGTTGAATGAACCCACCGTAGAAAAACGTGTTTCGGAATCCTAATTTTGACAAAAGCCCCACACAATAGAAAACACACCCTCAAAAGTCCATCTTTTAAGTTAGCTTCCAATCCAAGGCATTAAAGTACTCCAGACACATACAGGATATTACAAATAACCACAAAAGACATGTCTCACATTGTTAAATGGCTTATATTCAAGAAGAGAAAAGGAACTCTTTAGAAATAGGCACTACAATGATTTAGTGTAATGTAACCTTAAATCAACGTCACTCAAGCGTTTGCTGTGAGGAAGAGCCACACCTAAGAACTGTCGAAAGGCCAAACAGTCTCGATTTTGTTCTCCTAGATTTGTAGGCTAGTCATTACTGTTTATTGTGCCTTTTTAATTACACTTATCGTAATTTTTATACACAAGTAATATTATGTATACCTTTTCAAAATGCCATTAAAATTAAATGTTAAATATAGTTTTTGATATGACTTTAACGGCGACCAACAGGCCATTATGACCTGTATAAAGCCGAAGTGTGAGTGACCGTTTTACAGAAAAAATCTTAATGGCCGACTGAAGCGGTGCATTGAAGCGTGGAAGGCAAAAAAGCCATTTCAGTGTCAAAAGTCCTCGCTGCATGCATTTTTTCAATTAGATTCAAATACCCAAAGCATGGTTTCGTCAATAATTGATGAACTTATAAGCTCTTGTGTACATGACTGCGAATATAAAGCACTCAAAATTATTTGGTTATATATTGTTTAGAATTAATTTGATAAATAGGGGGTAAAATAAGAATTAATTTTTGAAATAGGGAGTAAATAAGAATTTGACCAAATTTTTATCTGGATCTCTGGTTGCATGTAAGAAAAGTAATTAGAAAGTGCTGAATTAAATTATCTAACATGTTATGATTTGTTATATCATTATGGGAGACATAAGTAAATATTTTAACAAACTGACCAGATCCGTACTTGTTCATCTGCTTTAATTGTATTGTGTATACCAGCATGTCAAATCTGTGTTTAATACTATTTACAAATCTATACTGTGTAGGTCTTTTAAATTTCCTCTGACAATAAAATATATACTGTCAATCTCTAGCCACAATGTGTTTATATCATTAATGTTTATTTCCCCCAGTCAAGATATATTGTGTTTGCCCTGTCAGTTTGTTTGTTTGTTTGCGTCAAACTTTAACATTTGCCATAACTTTTGCAATATTGAAGATAGCAACTTGATATTTGGTATGCATGTGTATCTCATAGAGCTGCACATTTTGAGTGGTGAAAGGTCAAGAGAAACCTTTAAGGTCAAAGGTCTAATATAGGGGGGGGGGACATAGTGTTTCACAAACACATCTTGTTGTATTTGTAATACCAAGTATTATTTCCTTACATTTAATATGAATAGGTACTGAATAGTATGCTTCGTCTACTGCTATAATCAATCTCAACAAAAACATTAACATTCTGTAAAAATAATACTTTAAAGAAGCATATAATTTCCCCATTAACAATACTGTTTTCAAGTCTAATTATACAATACATTACATTATTTAAGGCTGATGGCCATGGTGCTAAATATTTTTCCAAAAATAACTTTTTCAATTTTGAACAAATCTATATGTTTGGGGTGCAAAGATAATGTTGGTTTATTAAAGGATTGTTATGAATACAAGCAATATAGGATTTATTAAACAAGCTGACTTTTTAACTAATTTCCAAACAATAACTGGATTTTACAACGTTTTTGCAGACAGTTCTAAAAAATACGGGATAAAAAGATATTGCTCTTTTGAGAATGTTCACCTTTTACCACGATTAATATCCTACCACGTGTAATCTATTTCTTATTTGAATTTTTTAGTTATATAGGATCTGGCACGAGTTGTCATATCATACCATATTTTATTAAACGAGTTCAGGAATTTTGTTAGTAAGCGAGCCTTTGGCGACCTTACTAACGAATTTCCTGGACGAGTTTAATAAAATATGGTATGATATGACAACGAGTGTCAGATCTGTTTTATCACATGCTTTTAAATGAGAAAATTAAATAAATATTTATGCAAACATAATGATAAATCTTGAATATTGTTTAAATTTCCTGACGTCATTTGGAATGCCTCGGCTTTTACAAAGCAAAATAACAAAAGGCAATTGGTCAATAAACAAAAACTAAGCCCATGAAAACGCGTAAAAATGTTGTATTACACATGTGTCATATACAAAAATATGTAATGGTTGTATTACATTGGAAACAGGGTATAGCATGTGATAAAATAGTTTAAGAACATTATCTAGACACCTGCTCCTTGTGTTGTGCAGACATCATTTGAACCATATTACTGAATTAAAAAGTAAATCATAAAAGACAATGACTTCTTTTGTTACAATGTTTACAATACTTACAAAAGCTCATATAGACTTGCAATAAATGAAACTTCCCCTAGATATGCAGTTTAAATTTAAAATGTAATATTTCTTCAAATAAAACTACAATAAAACAAGGGACAAAATTGTCACAAAATCAGGTTTTCAATGTGAAAAATAGTATGATAAAGGGAGACAACTCAATCTAAACTGATTGTTTATAATTAATCCCATATATTTCAAAATAAATCTTTTTTTAGTCGTGGTGACCTTGACCTTGGAGATATTGACGTAATTCTTTCGTGCGACACACCGTCCCATGATGGTGAACAAATGTGCCAAATGATTTTAAATCTCACAATAAATGACATAGTTATGGCCCAGACAAGCCCATTAATAGCCATTTTTGACCTTTGAACTCAAAGTGTGACCCTGACCTTGGAGATGTAATTCTTTCGCGCGACACACCGTCTAATGATGGTGAACAAATGTTCCAAATGATTTTAAAATCTCAAAATGATCGACAAAGTTATGGCCGGGACAAGCTTGTTCCACCCGCCCGCCAGCCCGCCGACATTCGTCAATCTAATAATCAGTTTTTTCCTTCGAAAAACCTCGTTAACAACGATTATCTATTTATAGTTACACAGTATGTTTGAAGATTGGAGTACAATAATTCGGAAAACCTGGTTAACAACGATTATCTATTTAAAGATACACTGTATGTATGAAGATTGGAGAATAATAATTAAAGAGACACTTATTCTTTATATTCCTAAAAAAAAAGGCAAGCAATTTGAGTTTACTGATTAAATCATTAACAGTGAAAGATCTTAAATATTAACGGACTGAACACAATCATAACATTTAAGCAGGGACCTATACAAACAAAGGGATAAGCAACCTCGCGATATCCCGTTACAGCACGCAAAATAAACCGGTGCGCGAGATCAGGGACCTATACTTTAATCTCGATCGATTGGTCCCGGTGTAGCGATAATAAACCGGTGCGCGAGATTTGATAATCTCGATCGATTGGTCCCTGTGTAGCGATAATGCGGCTACACGATATCGATTGCGAGGGATTTCGCTTATTTAACGCGTTACGTTTTTTCGGATTCAAATTATATTATGTTAAATAAACAAGTACCTATTCGTTTAATTGTTGCGTTGTTGATCTCAAAATCAATCATTAATTAGTCTTATTATTACGCAGTATGTCAAATGGGCACCCGATTATCGGACTCTTTGATGAATATTAATTGCCGGTTGTTTCGCCAGGGTTAAATTGCCGTTGTTTATCGCACGTATGTGCATGTAAAAAAGACCGGTCTTTTAATAGAATTAAAATGTTACCATGTTTTGTTTAAAATAGCAACATTATCAAGACATGTTAAGTGCAAACAACTCAAAATGTATAATTGTTCTTTTAACCTCCGACGCAGCAAATTTTCGAATGTCATTTTAATATTTATTTGGACTCCCTTAAGTCATAGTGAACGTTGGAATTCATGGAATTTACTGAAAATGTCTTCTAAACATAAAAATTTCCTTTCATGGGATGACGACATAGATTTAGATTTGGTATAAGGTTATTATACTGATGATGAGGCAAACAATAAATCGCAAGCAAGCACGAAAGAGCTGTGCTATATTTGTCCTGTTTGTGGTGCGGAGTATAAAAGTGTATCAGGATTTCGAGGTCATGTCATAAAAAAACATCAACAGAATTTACGAGGTAATAAATATTGGATGCATTTTTTAGTTCTGCATTTTGCGTACAAACCAAACAAAAAACAAGAAAGGTTTTCGTGTTTTAGTAGTTCTATATATATATATATATATATATATATATATATATATATATATATATATACTCATGTTTTATTCGTTGTATTATCATATATATCTCGAACAATCAATATATAAAACAACATTAATAAATCAAATCCTCGCACATGCAAGTAAGATATCCAAAACAGTGGACACATGATACGGTGTAATAATGATGAGACAATTGAATCTGGCATTTACAGTTACTACTCAATAGTGTGTACAAAGGAGTTTAGTGTTTTATTCCTTTAATTATTTTCAAAGAAATGAATATAAAACGTGTTGTAGAATAGTTTTAACAAAATTATGGACAAAGATTTAAATGCAGTTAATAGAACATAAAAGTTTATTCTGACTTAAGCATGTTAAGCTAATCGTCATTTACATTACATTTACAATAACAGCATGCTTTTGAAGTAAATACAAATCATGCATCACTGCGAAAAAGTTCCTTTTACAATATAAGGAATAAACATGTTATCGTGAGAATGTTAATATTGTTAATACATAGTGACCTGTCTGTACCAAAGTTCATAAGTGAAAAATATAATTATTAAATGACTTTTTTTAAACAAGAATTACATACATTAATATAAAATTAGGACACATATAAGAAAAAAATATGATCCCTGCATATAACTGCATAAAGTATATACTTGCATTGTTTTTTCATTCGTAATTATTTTTTTTAGAAATATAGAATTGAGTAATACTGACAATGTAAAAGCTGTATGATATACCTCTACCTATGCTACACTTAATTGTAGTTAAGTATAAGTAAAATCCCTGTGTTGACAACCTATACTAAAGCAAAACTATAGTTTATGTATAGCGATATGGTTCCTTAGAGTATATAAAGTACAATCATTTTATTTAGAGAGAAATCTATAAGTAAAATTAATAACTCCATCTATATAAACTAGTTAATTTCATTTATCTATATCCCTACATCGACTATCTATGCGAAAAAAAAATAATTGAAAATTCCACCTCAGGATTTCCTATGCAGACATCAAATTTTAACAGTCTTTCCTATAACACCAGAACATAAGCAACGCGATTGATATGTTGTGGCAGTCCAGTCCATATTTGGTGAGATCTCGGAATGCATTTCCGATGCACATAGACAGAGCACGTAAAATAACTCTTAATTTCAACCGATAACTTGATTGCTGTCAGACTGTCATTTGCGTACAACTGTAACATTTGAATTGATTGCTCTAATTCCTTTACAACGAACTGAGATGAAAAATTTTGCAGTTTAAGTTCCACAGCAAAGTCTGAGAAGGTTGTCGTCTCCACCTCCATTTCTAGAAGCCCTGAACTACATTCCATCACATCAGCTTCAGGCTTATCATTGTTTGTCTCCTGGAAGGAGTCAAGCTCATATGTGGAGTCTTCATCAATAGCATAACTATGATCACTTGTGAACTGCACATTTTCACTTTCTGACTGGGTAGAAGAATCTGTTGTAGCTTTAATGTTCACCAGGGGTTCACTGGCAACATGGTTTTCTTCCTTTGGCTGTTCAGATGTTATGTAGTGGTACTTGCGTTTCACCGTAAGGGATCCTCTTTTGCGTTTTCTAGGCATTCTAAAAGCATAAAACAAAACATATTCTAAAAATCAGTTAATAAAATGTTTACACAGTCACCATCATTTATTGAAAACATGGCTTGCCACCATAGGAAGACTTATAGACTATGCCACCTTTTTCCACATTTTTCGAAACGTTAACGCAAAACCTAAACGCAAAGTGTGACGGAATTTCAGACGACCAGACAGATGGACATAAAAATGTACTTAGTTGTATCAACATATTAATAAAATTAATTGAAATATTTATGTAAGAATTCCGATTTTTTGCATTAATTGAATAACAATTATCTACACATTTCAGAAATTCTTAATAGAAGCATTAACAATGTGGAAACAAACTCTTGAAAATATCTCAGAATAAATGTTTTCTCCAATGATAAAGAAATATGACCTTTGCAATTTTGCTATTTTTTTTCTAGAATAATAGTTATTAAATTTATATTTTTAAAAAAAATGGCCAAACAATACTGTGAATGAGAACGATTATATGTCTCGTGTTTTGAGAAAACTTGGCATAATGCATGTGCGTAAAGTGTCGTCCCAGATTAGCCTGTGCAGTCCACACAGGCTAATAAGGACGACACTTTCCACTTTTATGACATTTTTTGTTGAAATGAAATCTCTTCTTAGCAAATATCATTGAAAATTCCACCTCAGGATTTCCTATGCAGACATCAATTTTTTTTTTCAAAAAATGCATTTAAAATATGCACCATACATTTCATTGAAATGTAACATTGGTACAAACACAAACAATAATAGAGCTTGTATTGATCAATCCCTAAGAAAAAGCGGAGACAAATGTTAATCTCAATTGTTTTTTTTAAATAATTGATTAAGGACTAATATTGCATCATCATTGAGCTTATACAAATCAAGAACTTTGCAAATAATGCAAATTAAATGTACACCACACAATGCACTGAAGTGTACAATTTGCTAATCCTTAGCATGCTGGGAAATTTGTCGTCTGCTAAAGTGTTGTCTGCTGAATTTCTAAAATTAGCATTTTCTTAGATTTTTTTCACAGAATACTTTCAGAATAGCAAACAGTTTGAATCCTGATGAGACGCCACGTTCTGTGGCGTCTCATCTGGGTCCAAACAGTTTGCAAAGGCCTTTAAAGTTTGATTCCAGCGCTGAAAGGGTTACGATACCAACATGAATTATATAGGGCTAGTATTTACAGAGCCTTGGCCCTTACGCAAAAAGCAATGACATATGTATACAAAACTGAAAGCGGTCTAACAATTAAAAAATAAAAGCTGCGCCATGAGCGCATGATACGCCCGTCGTTCGCCAATGAAGTAGTAAGGTAATAAATAACCCTTTGAATCATTTTTTTACTTCAGTTTATTTGTATTTGAATACATGGTTTATTTTATAAGTACATGAGCATGGAAATCACGAAATTTTGACGAACAAAGTCCCATAACTCTGGAACGACAATTCAGAATTCCGTCAAAAACGAAAGGGGATCAGGGTTTATCAATATTAAGATTGTGTTGAAATTTGAAAAAAATCCATCGAAGGATATTTGAGCTACAGTAGGACATTCAATGAAATCACGAAATTTTGACGAACAAAGTCCCATAACTCTGGAACGACAATTCAGAATTCCGTCAAAAACGAAAGGGGATCAGGGTTTATCAATATTAAGATTGTGTTAAAATTTGAAGAAAATCTGTCAAAGGATATTTGACGTAGCGTACGACATTAACAGACGGATGGACGGACGGACGGACGCGGGGTATACCATAATACGTCCCGTCATAGACGGGCGTATAAAAAATCCATCAGGGGATATTTGAGCTACGGTAGGATACATGAACAACAATAACATTTAAGGTCACAGTGACCTTGACCTTAGAATGAATGACCTTGAAATGACCAGTGGTCATCTAAGTGTGCTTGCAAACCTTCATGTCAAGTTTGAAGACTCTATGTCCAAGCATACCAAAGTTATAACAATTTTAACATTTTAACATTTAAGGTCACAGTGACCTTGACCTTCAAATGAATGACATTGAAATGACCAGTGGTCATCTTCTAGTACTGGCCAATCTTTATTTCAAGTTTGAAGACTCTAGGTACAAGCATACCAAAGTTATAACATGAAATAAGAACTTTAACATTTTTACATTCAAGGTCACAGTGACCTTGACCTTCAAATGAATGACCTTGAAATGTCCAGGGGTTACTTACTAGTTCTGGCCAACCTTCATGTCAAGTTTCAAGACTCTAGGTCCAAGCATACCAAAGTTATAACAACTTTAACATTTTTACATTCAAGGTCACAGTGACCTTGACCTTCAAATGAATGACCTTGAAATGTCCAGTGGTTACTTACTAGTTCTGGCCAACCTTCATGTCAAGTTTCAAGACTCTAGGTCCAAGCATACCAAAGTTATAACAACTTTAACATTTTTATATAGCTACAGTAGGACATTCAATGAAATCACGAAATTTTGACGAACAAAGTCCCATAACTCTGGAACGACAATTCAGAATTCCGTCAAAAACGAAAGGGGATCAGGGTTTATCAATATTAAGATTGTGTTAAAATTTGAAGAAAATCTGTCAAAGGATATTTGACGTAGCGTACGACATTAACAGACGGACGGACGGACGGACGCGGGGTATACCATAATACGTCCCGTCATAGACGGGCGTATAATGACTAAAGTTATACATGTGTATTGTCCTTTAGCTTATACAAAGTTATGAGTTAGTAAATAATGCAAATTAAATGTGAAACACACAATGCATTGAAGTGTCACATATCTAAAGATACCAACATGATTATCATAGGTCAATTATTGACCGAGCCTTTTGAAAAGAGCATTGACATACACATTCAAAACCGAGACTGGTTAAAAAAAAATGACTAAAATTGTATAA
Organism: Dreissena polymorpha; assembly: GCF_020536995.1. Lineage (NCBI taxonomy): Eukaryota > Metazoa > Mollusca > Bivalvia > Myida > Dreissenidae > Dreissena > Dreissena polymorpha. Next base: position 185,710,774 of record NC_068355.1, on the reverse strand, counting down.
TCTCTGAGCTAATACAAAATTATGCCTTTGCAATTCATGTAAATAAAATGTGCACCACACAGTTTATTGAAGTGTAACATTTGCAAAAATACCAACATGATCAAAATAGTGCTACTATTGATGGAGTCTATTGAAAAAAGCCTCAACATATGTTGATAACACGTTTAACTAAAAAAATTAAAAAATAACTGAAATTATATCATCTTGGAGCTAATACAAAATTATGCCTTTGCAAATAATACAAATAAAATTAGCATCACACAATGCGTTGAAATGTAATGTTTGTAAAGATACCCATAAGATTAATATAGGGCTAGTATTGACTGAGCCTTTCGAAAAGAGCCACGACATATGTTGATCAAACTGATAGTGATTACAAAATAAAAAAAATGACTAAAATGGTATTATCTTTGAGCTAACACAAAATTATGCCTTTGCAAATAATGCAAATTAAATTTGCACCACACAATGCATTGAAATGCAACGTTTGTAAAGACACCAACATGATATATATAGGGCTAGTATTGACTGAGCCTTTCAAAAAAGAGCCACGACATATGTTGATGAAACTGAGTGGTAAAAAAATAAAACGAGAGCGCCGATGGCGTTAAAAGCATAGGTGCAAGATACAGGGAAGAATGGCGTCACGTGGTATAATGTAGTTCGATATCGCGAATTTCTCAAATCAATAATTTCAAACAATTACCGACTATTTAAATAGATAATCTTTCCATTTACATCAGTGTTTGAAACGCTTATGAAAAATAATTACCCAAGCCTTTCAAAATTTAAGCACGGACAGATCTGTATCGAACTATTCTTTTCACAAATGAAAATAGACGCTACCCTATTCGTCTGCGTCAAGAATTTGTCGTAAAACTTGTGGTAAGCGTTAGATGCAGACGTGCACAACAGATTGAGTTCTGAATACAGATTTCTGAATGCAGATTTTTATAGAAACTCCTCACAGCAGTTACTTCCCTTGCTTCGCCCGGTCAGTAACTTCTAGTATAAGGGAGGCCACTGCGTAGGAGATTGAGATTTATAGTGCAGATAGAATTGTTTTACGAACGAAATTTGTTTTAGGTTATTAGAAGATTTTTTGACATAAAACGGTCTTAGAAAAATTCACTAAAAACGGTGTCAGCAATATTCTTGGAAGAAAACGTTAGAAAAACGTTTCCAAAAAAAATTTGTAAGAATGACCATATACTAAATTAAATAGATATTTCGTCTGATTTTTGATCAGGTAAGGCTTCATAATGGGCAACCGATCGATGTGGATTTTCGAAATGTGGTATATACCATAAGCATAGGTGCGTAAACGCACCTATGCTAAAAATGACTAAAATTGTATTGCTTTTGTGCTAATTCAAAATCATGAATTTGCAAATAATACAAATAAAATTAGCATCACTCAATACGTTGAAATGTAATGTTTGTAAAGATACCAATAAGATTAATATAGGGCTAGTATTGACTGAGCCTTTCGAAAAGAGCCACGACATATGTTGATCAAACTGATAGTGATTACAAAATAAAAAATGACTAAAGTTGTATAATCTTTGAGCTAATACAAAATTATGCCTCTGCAAATAATACAAATTAAATTAGCATCACTCAATGCGTTGAAATGTAATGTTTGTAAAGATACCCATAAGATTAATATAGGGCTAGTATTGACTGAGCCTTTCAAAAATAGCCACGGCATATGTTGATGAAACTGAAAGTGGTAAAATATAAAAAAATGACTAAAATTGTATTGCCTTTGTGCTCATTCAAAATCATGAATTTGTAAATAATACAAATAAAATTAGCATCACTCAATGCGTTAAAATGTAATGTTTGTAAAGATACCCATAAGATTAATATAGGGCTAGTATTGACTGAGCCTTTTAAAAAGAGCCACGACATATGTTGATGAAACTGATAGTGGTAAAAATTAAAAAATGACTTAAATTGTATTGCCTTTGTGCTCATTTAAAATCATGAATTTGCTAACAATACAAATAAAATTAGCATCACACAATGCGTTGAAATATAACGTTTGTAAGAATACAAAAAACAATAGTATAGAGCTTTATTTGACCAAGCCTTTTGAAAAAAGCCACGACACACGTTTCTCGGATTATGGAAGTGTAAACAATGATATGCATGATTTGGTGAAAATACCCACCGTTGTTTTAAAAGTAAATACAAAGCATAGTCGAAAACAAATGAAACAATAAGATGTATCAAACTCAACAAACCTTTGCAATGAATACTTCTGTGTTGGCAACACTTGGTTAATTTGTACTCTTATTATTTCTCGATTGCTTTGTCACGGTCTCGCTTTGTCAAAATGGCGGCTGTTAAAATTTGCCTCGAAGCGCGAAGTCTCGTTGGGTCGCAAGTCTCGTTCCCTTTTGCGTAACAACGCGATAGCTTGTTCTTCGGTTCAGTGAGTGTCTCATCCCTTTGTTTGTATAGGTCCCTGTTTGTATAGGTCCCTGATTTAAGCAAGCAGATGAATAATGCACTTGCTAAAAAGATCAACTCTTTTTTTAGGGAACAAAATCTTAATGATCTAGAATAAGTGCTGTATCCCATGAAGAACTTGGTCAAATAACTTCGTCAGTGGACAATGTCCACTGGACATTGAAAATAAACAAAAGAACACTGAACTATGACCAATCACAACACTTTTACACAGTAATCGAAATAAAATATTTAAACCAGTAAACAGTTCAAAACAGCATAATTTATTAAGGTTCATGGGGGGGATAAAATTCATTAAAAATTCGCTTTGGTTTTTCTTCATTCAATGTGGTACAATATGGTCAAACTATATATCATTTTAAAGCTAAAGACGGATAGAATAACATAAACACATTTTTGACATTCAATATTTGTGTGCTTTATTCATATTTTGGTTTAAAACCAATACATTTTTACACTAATTTACAAAATCTCAATCTAAAGTTAGGAAGGATATGCACTACCTTAAGTTGAATAAATACAAAGCTATATACAAATACAAGGTTAAGTTAGCAACATTTCACAGAAAATTATTGTCATAAAACAACAAATGAGTTTTTATTCAACTGCCTATTTTGGATAAATTTCCTAAACAAAGTTCTAAAAATAACTAAAACGTAACTACTTTTTAAAAATCCAGGTATGGTGGATAATAAGAGTCACAATTCTTTTTGAAAGGCTTAACAATTTTGTTATTTACCTCTCAACCAAATTGCAAATTTAAACCATCTCAAATTGAAATAGATTGCAGACGACATATAAAATTGTAAAGGAATATAAAGAAATTGGCAAACCGATTGATTTTATATTTCGATTCCTTCTACCCATTTTGAAAGCGTTGCCCTCGCTGTGCTCCGTAGAAAAACGTGCAAAACAAATCGGTCGAAACCACGTGCAGTGGTGAGAAAACCGGGTATGTGTATACACATACCTGAGAAAACACAAACTTATTTTGACAGTTGGTTCGCAACTAGTAAAACAACTATTAACATTAATCAGCAAGAGATCGCACTCAATAACAGAAATGACCACGTAGAGATATCATCACTTACCCTATTTAAAATATTTTCCAGCTGAAAATTGTCCCCCACACGTCTTTTTTAGTTTATTTGTATTGTTTTTTTCTGGAGCCGAAGTGCATCTCACAGAATATCCATCTAACTTCCGTTGTTCTCACTTTCGTTATTAAAAACTTTGTTTAAAAGAATTATTTCTCCTTTTAGATTGTTAAAGCGATGTGTTATTATATATTATCAATAGAATAGTATACCGTGATGAATTTAACGGAGTTACGTATCGATCTTTCTGTCAGTCTGTAAGCGTACTATTTTATGCGCAATAATATAAGTATGGTGATTCGACAACAATTGTAAACATAGGTGAAATGCTTCTTACATAGTTATTCTTTTGAGTGTTTATGAGGTCTGATCGTGCAGTTTGCAAACATCAACGGAAAGATTACAATCCAATGCATTTGTCATCGTCAACCGTTTGGAATGTCAATTAGGCGATGAGTGAGTTTTTAGCATGTTTCTTTCTATTTTATGAATTTACAAATGGCTGCCCCCATGGTGATGAAATGACATGTGTTAGAGTTTTGATATTTCTAGATATGTAAACTTTTTTTTTACTATTTAAGCGTAACTTGCCCTCGTCAATGTCGATATTATTCACTAGTTATATAATTTTCCGCCGAAATACGTGGAATTAACATGATTCAGATTTTTGAAAATAATGTATATTTTAGTGTTAAAATCGCTTTGTATTTTGATTGATTTTGTGGATGGTATGATACGTTGATGTACAAAATTGGTAGCAGTTTGAAGGAAAAACATCCTTTAAAGCATATATGTATACATTTTCAATGTGGCACTCTTCCTTTAGTCAAATTTGAGTTCAATGCTTGGGGTCCCACATTTTTCAAAATGAAGCCTCTACATGAACCTTAGTGGAACAATCAAGAAATTTGCACTAAACTGGTATGAAAATTGCTGTTAAAACTAATATTTCAAGAAACTGATAGTTAAGAGTGACAGTGACAGAAGAATATCCATCAATATTTAAACTAGACACACTGGTTATGAATCAATGAAATACTTTACAGTTCTTCTCAATGGACAGCAGGGAGGGCCTCTTCAGGAGTCAGGACATCAGTGAGCATTTCATGAATTTGGAACCAAAAATAATCTCTAGTGTGTTAACAGTTTAAAATTTTGACAACGGACAATGCATGTTTAACAATGGGCAAAATGTCATCGCAAAAGCTAACAGTCAACACATTGTGTTAGTGTTAGCTAAGAAGAACATATTAAGCTAGGTGCATATGTGTATGAATTAACAGAGCACTGTGAACAGGGTTTTTATTCAACATATTAGTAAATAGGCTGTTTCACTATAATAATACAATCAAAAGTGTACACATTTAATCTTCTGAAAAGAAACTTGTTGACTAAACAGGGGTTTTTATTTGATAAAAGCAAAATACTTTGTCAAGTGCATGCTCACAAAGACGGTATTGTTCTCGACATCACTTAGTTAGGATTGAACACTTCTCACTATCAACAGACCAGCTGTCAATGATCTTCCTTGTTAAGAAGAACACTAATGGTTTTGAAGCAGCGGTTAAAGTGTGCTGACATGACTAAGTATTAAAATCTTCCTGCTGCAGTACGTAGATGGTGTATATGTAGAGGATGAATATTAAATTCTTACAATTGTAATGTTATCATAGCAAATTCAACTAAAAGCTTCTATATATTTTACAATTTCGGTGTTTTAAACTTCAAATTTGCATTGATAAGTCAATGTTAACTTCATAATGTAGTATCCCTGTTTTATGCAAAGTTACTATTGATGAAAATATTAAAATAAGTACATGTAATTTCCATGTCAGTCAGCAAATTAGAATTTTATCAAATAATATATTACGTTAAAAGGTACTACATGTTGTGTATAGATGATTGCTGCCGAATGTAGTTTAACCCTTTACCACTTAGATACGCATTCAAATTGACTCATTTGAAGTCCATTTGAAAGTTAAATTAAATACAATACATTTCTTACTAGTTTTAAGTTTTAAAGGATTCATTTCCAACCATGAGCCACTGATAATCAGCAAACTGCATAAAACCTGAAGAGCATGCGAGTTACTTGCAGGCTGTTCAGGTTGTATGATGGTTGTAAAAGCCATTTCCACTTTGCTTCTTATTTGGGAAAGGGTTAGCAACACCAAGAACATTACAAAAACATAACCTAGCGGAAATATAATTACAGAACAAGTTCATTTTTCTGGTATTATACATGATAGAAAAATGCTGTAGTATACTATCAATAACATAATGATTTCAGCACATTTTAAATATATTGCGTCAATAAATGGTATATAAAACTTTGTCCACTGGGATCTCTTTTATTTCAAGTGGCATGATATTAAGACACTTGATTGAGGTTTAAAAAATATATTATCTAGATCTCTGATGTACGTTTCCATAGATGTGACATTTACTCCTCTTTTGTTTTAAATGCAATCTTCCTTTTCTATCGCGTTCCTACCACTTTTCAGGGCTCGCGCTGTTGTTCGCCACTTGAGCCATTTGCGAAAATATTGAGAATTTGGCTCAAGAAAAATCCGATTTGCGAACATGCTAAAATCTTGTAAAATTTCATTGAAAACAGCCGCCATTTTAACCCGAAACTGGTTTTCTATAATTTTCTCTTCGTTTCACTGTGAAAATTCGCAATTTGAACAGTGAAAGAAAACCGGTCTGCACATGTATCGAGACATCGTTTGACCATATTGTTATTGAAGTGCGCATGGTAGCTGGCCAATCAAAACTGAGCTCGCTTTCACATGAAATGACGTTGTTGAATGAAACGTAAAAATGGGTGGAGCTTTGAATACACAGTTAATATTGTCGTCTGCAAACAAAATAGCGGCCGGTCGCAAATGTCGCATTATAAGATTAAAAATGAAAATAAGCGTGACAATAAATTAATTATTTCCAAGCTGACTATCAATCTAAATTAAAGAGTGATAATTACATAATTAGTTCTATGTCGTTGATGTTACAACTTTCTGCCGATTTTCGATTGAAATGAAAAGGTGATAATAAATTAATTTGATCGTTTTACTCGCACACTATGCTAACTAACAGCGGCGTATTTTAATTAAAGAGAAACGTGAAAAACACAAGCGGTTTAATTGTATTTAAAGTAAAATTAAAGTATCGAGTTTGTAACACTTCGGAAGAGTAATTCATCTAGTTGACTATAAAAATGGAAGTAACCACTTTGTCTGTACAGTCGCTAACATGGCTTCTTTAACATTAAAGCGTCCTTTGGACGAAAAAGAGTCTGAGCAACCAAACAAAAAAAAACAATCCCACAAAACTAGAGCATTCCAAGAGTCTTGGAAAGTTGATAACAATTGGCTACGCTTTGACAATGAATCAAAATTAATGTACTGTGACTTATGTATTAAGGTGCAGAATTCCAACACTTTCACTGTAGGTTGCAATATCTTGAAAAAAGACTCGGTGACGAAACATGCAAAGTCTAAAGGTAAGAATTTTGAAGATGATACAAATTTAAATGTGAAATTACTTTGAAATGCTAAAGTCTATTATTAATATCTGCAGATATACTTTGTATTTATTATTTATTTTTTATTTTCAGAACACACTCATGCCGTTGATGCCAGCAAGCAGTCGGTGTTCATGAAGTCCGCCTGTGACGTGGCCATAACAAAAAGTGAGGCAGCGGTAACTGCAGCTCTAAAGAATGTATACTTTGCTGCTAAGCAGAATCTTGCTAGTTTTGTGATTCCTGCCCTAAATGCTAATTGCATAAATCAAGGTGTCTCACAACTATGTGATCTAAGGGTTGACGGCCATACCACCTATGAGCACCACCAATCAATTAGCGAGTTCCAAGAATGTATAGCTGAGTCTTTGCATTTAGAATTGTTGGACATATTGAAACACTCTCCAAAATTCAGTCTTATGTTAGATGAGTCAACAGATGTTTCTGTATCACAAAATTTGATATGTTACGTTAAAATTCTGGACAGTGATTGTTTTGGAAAAGTCTATCCTGTGACACACTTTTTAGGCATATCAGATTTATGTAGTGCTAATGCTGAGTCAATTTTTGATAAGGTGTGTGACATTCTGTTGAGCAAAGGGATAGACATTGCCAACTTATGTGGTGTCAGTACTGATGGGGCATCGGTCATGGTCGGACACAAGCAGCAGTGCAGATTCCATTCCCTATTTGGTCAAATTTCAGGAGACATTAAATTCAATCTACAAGTACTTTAGAAACTCCCCCAAGAACATGTCAAAGCTCTCTGCTATCCAGTCTATTTTAGAAGGTCAAACTCTAAGGTTCAAAGAGGTCTTCCACACACGTTGGTTAAGTTTTGAGGGTGTTGTTGATGCCCTGGTCACAAACTACCCAAGCCTGGTTTCTCTGTTTCTCGAAGATAAATCTGGTAAAGCCCTTTGCCTGTACAAACCCATCGCAACATACAAATTTCTGTACACTGCTCACTTTATGTGTGATGTGCTCAAACCCATAGCCTTTTTGTCAAAAATGTACCAGAAGAAAGACTTGTGCTATTCTGAGGTTACTACCCTTTTGACAGCCACTATTCAGACTCTTGAGCACCTGTCAGAGACTAGGTCAGGTCCCATGATGACAAAATTTCTGAAGGTCACCCCCCAAACACCATAGTTTGATAAAGATGGCTTGTGCACGTTTGATAAATATGAAGGTCATACCATCACAGACAGTGTCAAACAAAGACCTGAAGCTGAGTCTGTGTGCACACAGTTCCTTAACAACATGGTCAAAAGTCTCAACAGCAGGTTTTCTGACAACAGTGATGGGTCTGTCCTTACTGCCATGAGCAATCTATTTGACCCCAGTATTCCAGTCACTCAAATACTGTCAGACATTGACACTGTCTCTGACTACTTAGGGACTGTAGGTATTGAAGGCTCACAGTCTGAACTGCTCTGCTTTGCCAATTTTGCAAGAGCCAGCCATAACTCTGGTAACAAGTCAGTGACTGATATACACTCTGCAGCAAATTTGGCAATTAAAAATGTGAATTCCTATCCAGCATCAGCAGAAGCTGCAAAAAGATTGCTAGTGTCGCCCAGTGTCTACAGTAGATTGTGAACGGGGGTTCAGTAGACAGAATGTTATTAAAACAGATTTAAGAAATTGTTTGAGTGTTAAAAATTTGGAAAATCTGTTGAAAATCTCTATTGAGGGAAAAGATTGTAAAGATGTAGACTTTAAAGGGATCTACAAACTGTGGGCTGGAAAAAAGCAGCGCAGAATACTAATGAAATAGAATTGTACTGAGATATGCTATGACTTGTGTTCACTGTATATGTATTGATGTGTTTGCAATGTATTTTGAGATTGAAATATGTGCTGATATTTTACATGCCATTCAACTATTTTGTCAAAAAATTTGCTGATTAAAAATTGCACTATTACTTTGTTAATTTTGATTGAATGTACATCTATTAAATGATGTATGTTTTTTTTTGACAAGTACAATAATCATTATTGACTATAATATTGAAAACTGTATGTTATATTATTATATGTGAAATGTGCTTGCTGTCATTAAAAGAAATATAAAAAAATCAATAGTATATATTATTATTTGATGACCAGTTTTCGCGTGTCGACACACGAAAACTGGGTGGCTCAAAGAAATTTTGGGCCAGCGCTAGCCCTGATAATAACTCAATGGAACAAGTAGGCTATGTCGTGGAAATGACTAAGTCAAGAGAAAGCGGGAAAAAAGAGGGATGCAAAACTAAATGATGAGTGATGCAATGAAAAAAGAGCAGTGCATTAAATAAAGGAGGATTGCATTAAACAAAATACTGCACTCCTCTTTTATTTAGTTTTGCACTCCTCTGTTTTCTATCTCGATTTTTTCCCTGTACTAAGTAAGCCGTTCTCGCATAGATAACTTGTAACATTCCCACGAAAAATAAGTCGATCCCTTCAGTTGGTTAGCTGAAAGGCAAATAACCACATTTGCTAAAACTATTTTTAGAGGACCAAAATACAAGATGAAATAAATATATTAAAGCAAAGAATATTTAACAGTCATTTTGTTATACAAATTATGTCAACCTCTTTTTGTGACCAGCTTATACAACTGCATTCAAATTTAAACCACTGTTGTAGAGAATCACTATGCATTTACAACATTATAAATAAATTTGCGAAACCTAAGTGACAAGCCGGTTCAGAGTATAACAAGTTATAAGTAGTTTTGGTCTAAGTGTTTAAAAGGATGTGGTTCATGGAGTGCGAAATGTAATCTAGACTTCAGGATCATAACTAACATTAAGGATGTTAGTCAACATAAAAAATAATAAACCTATTGGCTTTGCATGTTGGGGGCACTGACGGTGCATAGTATGTTAATATTTATAAAATCTACATAAACCATGTGACCCTTAACCATTCAGACCAAAGTTTCATTTGACTATAACAAAATATAGCATTTATAGTGTCTATAAGTTTTTCTAAGCATTTAAATGGTAACCTAAGTTTTTAATACACTTAACTTAGAATTGACCAGTTTTTTTTTATATCCATTGACCTAAATTTTACAGAGACCTTAATATTTTTCAGATAAACAGTTTTATTTCTATAGTGAAATTATGTGTATGAATTCGCTTGGAATATGTTTTAATTTGTCATATCTTAATGTCGGAGTTTACTTTACAAGATCTGTACTGTAACTGTTATCTACTTTTAGTCATTTTTTTCACCCAATTGGGAACGGGTCCGGTACACATGCCCTTGAGAATTTTTCGCGTTGTGAAATCATCAGATTGGGAAACAAGAGGGCCATGATGGCCCTGTATCGCTCCACTGTTTTTTCTTTGCGAAAAAAACGTGTAATGCGCATGGGTTGAAATGTACTCAAGCATGTGACTTTCTCTTTCTATCCCTCGTCCCACTGGGCGCTTAAAGTTGGAAGGGTGAGCATTTTTATATATGGAAAAAGTTACTACCGTGTTAACTAAACAGACAAAAAAGCCTCGGAATTGTTGCACAGGTCCTTTGCTTATAACATAGGTACATTTATCTCTCCAAATGATATTGTCGTTCTTTCTATTTCACATATTTTTAGATGCTGAAGATCAAATCTACGCATTTGATTTGAAACAGATTCACAAAACCCATAGGAATCAAAATGCCTTAACCCTTTACCAAACAACACATTTTGGATTTTCCCAATTTGAAAGAGGTTGCAGACGTCAATTGAATTAAAATGGAATATGAAGGAAATGATCAGGTAGGGTAGAAATAATTGTGATAAAAGGAGAAATTGCTCATCAACCCACACATCCCTACGACCAACAGGCCTGAGAATATTATGATAATCTAAAGATTATTTCTTTATATTTATAAATGTATTTAATTAAGTAATACATTTGACTTCTAAGATCAATTCATAACTTATATTAAGAAAATTATAAAATGGTCAGAAATATATATGGATTGTTGAGCAATTGACAATCATTTCAACAATTCATGATCAGTCACGAGTCACAAATGGAACAATGAATCATTAATTATTAAAAAGCAGCATATACGATAGTTAAGAACATTGCACTTCATTAATTTCAACACCTTCTCTTGGATACAAAGTTTGAGTTTACCGTGCAGTATCATATATTGACTTTCCTTGAAATAATTATATCATGTTCATGGAATTTGTGTTTTTAAAATCAATAATATATTATTAAACTGGTTTAAACACTACAAAAAAGACATGAAATTAACATGTCATCCAAAATATTTTCATCCGGATATATGGTCACTTTCGACATATTTAAATAAAACCCGACTTTTTTCAGTTTATAAGAAAAACATTCATAACACATGTTCTTACTTCAATGCCTTTGTAAGCAGTCACCATATGACCTAAAATGGCACTAAATGACAGGGTTTTATCTCATGTTTACAAGATGTTGATGTTGTTGTTGGTCACAGCCAAACGGCCGCAGTAATCTCCACTGGTAAACATCATATGTTCAGTTTTGTGACCCCCGGGGCCGGGTCAAATTTGAGCCCAGGGGAATAATTTGAACAAATTTGGTAGAGGACTATTAGATATCACTACATACCAAATTTAGTAGCCCTAGGCTCTATAATTAAGGACAAGAAGATTTTTAAAGTTTGCACAAAATAGGCCTTATTTAAGCATATGTTCATTTTTGTGACCCCTAGGGGCATAATTTGAACAAACTAAGAAGAGAACTATTAGATGTCACTACCTACCGAATTTGGTAGAAATAGGCCCAATGGTTATGGACAAGAAGATTTTTATAGTTTGCACAATATGGGCCCAATATAAGCATATGTTTAATTTTGTGACCCCTGGGGAACGGTCAAATTTGATCAAACCTTAATTTGAACAAACTTGGTACAGGACTATAAGATGTCATTACATACCAAATTTGGTAGCCCTATGCCATACGGTTATGGACAAGAAGATTTTTTTAAGTTTGCACAAAATAGGCCTTATATAAGCAAATTTTCAATTTTTTGACCCCCCAGGGCAGGGTCAAATTTGACCCCAGGGGCATAATTTGAACAAACTTGGTAGAGGACTATAAGATGTCACTACATAGCAAATTTGGTAGCCCTAGGCCCAATGGTTATGGACGAGAAGATTTTTTAAGTTTTCACAAAATAGGCCTTATATTAGCAAATTTTCAATTTTTTGACCCCCCAGGGCAGGGTCAAATTTGACCCCAGGGGCATAATTTGAACAAACTTGATAGAGGACTATAAGATGTCACTACATACCAAATTTGGTAGCCCTTGGCCCAATGGTTATGGACAAGAAGATTTTTAAAGTTTTCACAAAAAAGGCCTTATATAAGCAAATGTTCAATTTTTTAACCCCCGGGGCAGGGTCAAATTTGACCCCAGGGGCATAATTTGAACAAACTTGGTAGAGGACTATAAGATGTCACTACATAGCAAATTTGGTAGCCCTAGGCACAATGGTTATGGACAAGAAGATTTTTAAAGTTTGCACAAAATAGGCCTTATATAAGCAAATTTTCATTTTTTTAAACCCCCCGGGGCAGGGTCAAATTTGACCCCAGGGGCATAATTTGAACAAACTTGGTAGAGGACTATAAGATGTCACTACATAGCAAATTTGGTAGCCCTATGCCCAATGGTTATGGACAAGAAGATTTTTAAAGTTTGCACAAAATAGGCCTTATATAAGCAAATTTTTTTTTCATCCCCCCCCCCCCCCATAGGAACATTCCTGAGAAATTTCATCAGATTTGGACCAGTAGTTTAGGAGAAGAAGATGTTTAAAGAAAAAGTAAACGCACGCACGCACAGACGCACGCACGGGCGCACGCACACACGACAGACACAGGACCATGACATAAGCCCCGCTGGCCTTTGGCCAGTGGAGCTAAAAATGAGTTGCAAAATCTTCCAATTGGGAAAATCAAGTTCTGAATTGTACCAATTGAAGAATGGTATTTCAATGAATTTGCCTACACCATCTTCAACTTGTCCCACTGTTTCCAGTGTTTACTGAGCACCATTGCTTGGTGCATAGACTTTGTCATCAACAGTTTCAAGTATCATAAGACTTGTACAAATAGCTTCGTCATGTTCGTCGTCAATCTGCATTTGGCTACTGTCATCTTGGACATTTTTTGTTGCAGTTTGGGTGTGGTGTTGTCATGAAAACACATTTATTTATGCAAAATCAAAATTCTTGTAGAAATTGTAAAATTATGTTTCTATGCATAGATATAGTACACCATTATCATATTTTCTTTGGCTGGGCACTTGTGCGTTCAAAAAATAAAATCATATATCAGATGAGCAACATTATTCTGACAGGTTAACTGTATCGTCAAGGATCCATAGTCAATATGACAAACATTAAAATGTTGTCTATGTTATGTCTATTGCTTGGTTTGACACATTAGTAATACATTGATTTTTGTTCTCTTGTGAGAAATGTTAGCCATATATTTTTTTCCAAGTTTAAACCCTTTGTCAATAATAATTGTTCCATGTCACATGCCCGCAGGATTTCCTACAATGTCTGAAATTTTAATGCATTTTATGAAAATGCAATTAAATCAATTTGAAAAAAAAGATTCAAACAATATTTAAACTTATAAATGGATAAGACTACAAATCAACTCCAGATTGCTGCACTTGTCTGGCTATCGGTCATCACCACATTACTCATGTGTTTCACTTTCATCACATGATCTTTCTTATTTAAGCTTTTTCCGTTGTAAAAGTGCATGCTTTAATCTTATGTTATTTCTTTAAAGTGAATCTACACTGACTTTTTTAAAGGGGCCTTTTCATGTTTTGGTAAATTGACTAAATTTAACAAAGTTGTTTCAGATTCGTAACTTTTCGTTGCAGTTATGATATTTGTGAGGAAACAGTACTACTGAACATTTATCATTATCTAAAATATCCACTATATATGCATCTTTTCAGGATTTAAAAATCTGATAATTATAAAGCGTTGCAATGCAATAATTTGGAGTGTTCTGTTGTTGTGGTTATATTTTTTTGAAACTATGACGATTGCTTATATAAAGTATAAAAATGCATGTACAGTGTACATCCCTCATTGTATTAGCACAGATGGCCGATTGGTATACAGGGGTTTTTTTTAGAAAAAGGGGAAGACGCTGGACGCTGGGTAAAAGGGGAAAATCGAGCGTGAAAGAGACATATTTGGGGAAAAAATAAAAACTGTTCATTTCAATGTCTATAACTCACCTACAGACTTCAGGTTTTTTTTTTAGAAAAAGAGGCATGTCTCTGACCTTTTTGTTCTTAAACACATGAACAAGTATGATATTAAAGTCTAAGTCCTAAATAAAGTTGCAGGTGTAGTTCTAATAATGGGAAATGTTTTCAACTGGGGCCGGGGAACGATGTCAATATTATGATTTCAATTTCATGATGAATGGGTTGACGATCTAGATCTGCTACAGTATTGGAAGGGAAAGGTGCGACAGCTGCCGATTGTCTACTTTCACTTTCACAATAATCCGACAGTATTAATCGATGTTGATTACATGTACCTCCGAATCCTGCTGGGTTTCAACGGTTTTTGATGATTCATTCTTAAAAAATGCGTCAAAACAATTAATATTTTCCGAGTCCGAACGTTTTATTTTGTTCGTGTATGAACGCCAATTGTGAGACTCTTTCTGTTTTAACGTTTATATCTTGGCTTTCACATAACCCGGATGAAAATTCGACTGGTTTCCGGTAATTAATTGACGAAACACTTTCCTCTCGCAAGACCGGAATCCAGTAAAATAGTCACATGATTAATACGATTAGTTGCCCGGTTTCCATGACGTAATTTAAGAGCTATATATAGAATCACTGGGATCCCAGATTTGAGTGTTCGTCGGGAGAGAGAGAGCGAGTACATGGTACAAATTGGGTAAGTGTCTACTTCCCAAAAGAAAAAAAACATTTCTTTGAGGGTAAAATATTATATTTTGGTGAAAAATTATATTTTTGGAGGGGAAATGGTATTTTTAGGGGAAAAATTCTGGTAGGGGAAGACGCCGAATATCGGCGTCACTTTCTTAGTAAAAAAAAACCCTGGTATAAGAGGTAGACTTTTACTCAAGGGGCCAGTGATTCAAGTTGAGGGTTACTATTTTATGTTATAATTGAATTTTTGCTTTTTTCCTGAAACTTTTTAGATCCAATGTTTACATGTATCAATATAAAGCATTTAGTGACAAACTTCAATACATGCACAAATCTGCGAAAAAGCCTTTAAACAAGGGATCTCAAGTTTGACTATACAACTTACTTATGGTCAAATGCAATGGTGTGGTAACTGTGGTTTATAAGCTGATCTTACGTTACAACAGTGGTTTCACCAGTTTTATAATTTTCAATTCTTAACAAAAAGCAATTTCGTTGAATTGATATCCCCCGCCTTATCCTCATTAATATCTATACACCTATGAAGTTTCATGTTGAAACTTATATAGTGTCTGAGATATAGCCCTAAACATTAGTGACAGACAGACAGATGGACGGACTGATAGGCGGACTGATGACTGACGCGCGGACAATGACAAAGCTATATCCCTGCGCCTTTTGCATTCAAATAAGCATAACACGTAATCTGAGTAGGAAACACAATTTGCAAAATCAGAAATGCAAACAAAAAACAGCAACACATATTGTACTTTTGAATGTCAAATGTATGCTTTTGACAGTGTAAAGCTTAAAAGTACATGTCAAACAGTTTAGAAAGGCTGTTTTTTGTGACATATTGTGAATATATTCCATTTGTAAAATGCTTGCATCAAAATTGTGAGATGGCTGACCCATGCAGGTCACACTCAAAGAAGTAAAAAAGCCCATCAATATGTATAGGTTTTGATTGCAGAATAACTCCATGATTTATTGCAGTAAAACAACATGATTTATCGCAAAACATCCTTGAATTTTAGTCTATGTCTACAGAAAATAGGTTGCGGGTGTTTGTAGAAGGATAATTTACAAGACTATTGCCAAACAATAAAAGTCCCCTACCGGCTCCACCATTGTCAGAAATTCCACCATTGTCAGAACATTTTATTTATTTGTTGCCATAGCAACCAGAATTTTTGACGTAGGAACACAATGAAATGACGCGCATAATGTCCATATTGCCATCTATCCATGTTCCAAGTTTCATAAAAAAATATTAAGAACTTTTAAAATTATCACAGGATCCAGAAAACCACCATTTTCAGCATTATTTGTAGTCTATTTGTTGCTATAGCAACCACAATTTTTGACGTAAGAACAAAATTAAATAACGTGCATAATGTCCATATTGCCACCTATCCGTATTCCAAGTTTCATGAAAAAATATGAAGAACTTTTAGAGTTATGGCAGAATCCAGAAACAAGATGTGTTTGTAAAACACAATGTCCCCCTATATGACGTTTGACCTTGAAGGATGACCTAGACCTTGATCCTTCACCACTCAAAATGTGCAGCTCCATGAGATACACATGCATTTCAAATATAAAATTGCTAGCTTCAATATTGCAGAAGTGACATTACATGAGCAATTTTGACCCATATATTTGACCTTAAAGGATGACCTTCAACTTTAACCACTCAAAATGTGCAGCTCCATAAGATACACATGCATGCCAAATATCAAGTTGCTATCTTCAATATTGCAAACGTATTCATAAAAAAAGCCATTTGGGCCACATATATTTGACCTCTGACCTTGAAGGATTACCTTGACCTTGACCTTTCACCACTCAAAATGTGCAGCTCCATGAGATACACATGCATGCCAAATATCAAGGTGCGATCTTCAATATTGCAAAAGTACTCATAAAATAAGCGATTTTGGCTACATATATTTGACATCTGACCTTGAAGGATGACCTTGACCTTGACCTTTCACCACTCAAAATGTGCAGCTCCATGAGATACACATGCATGCCAAATATCAAGTTGCTAGCTTGAATATTGAAATACTGCAAAAGTGTACATTAAATGAGCGATTTTGACCCATATATTTGACCTTTGACCTTGAAGGATGACCTTGACCTTTCACCACTCAAAATGTGCAGCTTCATGAGATACATATGCATGCCAAATATCAAGTTGCTATCTTCAATATTGCAAAAGTTATTGCAAATGTTAAAGTTGGAGCAAACCAACCAACAGATCAACCAACCAACAGAGCAACCAACAGACCAACCAACAGACAGGGCAAAAACAATATGTCCCCCACTACTATAGTGGGGGACATAAACATCACCATTTTAAGCAGTATTTCTAGTCTATTTGTTGCCATAGCAACTGGAATTTTTGATGTAGGAACAAAATGAAATAACGTGCATAATGTCCATATTGCCATCTATCCATATTCCAAGTTTCATGAAAAAATACTAAGAACTTTTAGAGTTATCGCAGGATCCAGAAAAGTGTGACGGACTGACGGACGGACGGATACAAAACCATAAGTCCCCTCCAGTGAAAATGGTAGGGGACTAATTAAAACAAAATTTACTAGAGCTTTGTCACAGACCTGACGTATACCTCCACATGCTGCATTGACACAGACTATTTTGCATGCTGTCTTCACAAAACAAGAGAACCTAACTTATGGCAAGTTTTAAGAATTATTATGCCATTTTCATTTATGGCCATTTTGAACTTTTAATTCTTGAATTCTTTCACATGACACGCCGTCCAATGACTTTGAAAAAAACATTGATATAGTTATGGCTCGGACAAGATCATTTATGGCCATTTTTTACCTTTGAAATTAAAGTATACTGACCTTGGCCTTGAAGATATCCACACAATTCTTTCGAGCGACACACCGTCCAATGATGGTGAACAAATGTGCCAAATGATTTTAAAATCTCGCAATGAACGACATAGTAATGGCCTGGACAAGCTCATTTATGGCCATCTTTTACCTTTGAGCTAAAACTGTATGACCTTGACATTTAAGATATCGACGTAATTCTTTCTCAGGACACACCGTCCGCTGATGGTGAACACATATAGCAAATTATTTTAAAATCTCACAATGAACAACAAAGTAATGGCCAGGACAAGCATTTGACTTTTGAACTCCAAGTATGACCTTGGCCTTGGACATATCGACGTAATTCTTTCGCGCACCACACCGTCCCTTGATGGTGAAAAATGTACCAAGTCATTTTAAAATCTAACAATAAATGACATAGTTATGGTCCGGACAAAATTTCTGGACAGACAGACAGACCGACAGACAGACCGACTGACAAAGTGACTCCTATATAGGCCCTATTACCAATGGTGAAATTATAATGTTAATTGCAGTAAAATTTTTAACTCATTAAAATTCACTTATGACTTCAATTTGAACCAACACGTTTGCTCAAGACATTATTATAAGGCAAAAGGGACATTAATTATTGTATCTAGGTATGAAAACCATTGACATAAATGATAACAATTGTATATGCAGTTATATGCAAGTACTATACTGTCATAGATGATCTAGGAGAAAACATAGCACATTGATATATTTTATGTTAACATATACATGTCCATCAATTACAATTTGTTTGCAAAGTTTATTGTGGGGCTTGTTTGAAACTGCATAATAAGAGTGCGGATTGAATCTTCTAAATACAAACCTCTTGAACCAATGCTTAGTAATACTAAAAATACTTTTCCAAGTAAGAAGTAACAATGAAAGCATTGTTAATTGAATGTGTCTTTCAGTTTCAGTTTAAAATTTGTCATCATTAATAGACTAGCCCGCCTAAAATCTTCCTTGTTACGGAGAACACTGATTGTTATGAACTAGTGGCTGAAGTGTGTATTCTTGACTCTGTATTGAACCACTAAAGGACAATGTACCATACATCCTCCTCCAGTCTGAAGGTTGAAATATCAAAAGTGCTTTTTGAAAGAGGCAATAACAAAATTTCCTACTAAAAGTGTTTTTTTATAGATTGAACAATTTTAAGCATAAATGTTGTAAAAGAAAAGTTGGATTTCAGACTGAAATCTGCAAATAAAACTAGAGCTTTGTCACAGACGTGACGTATACCCTCATGTGCCGCATTGACACAGATTTTTTTGCATGCTGTCTTCACAAAACAAGAGAATCTAATTTATGGCAATTTGGAAGAATTATTATGCAATTATCATTTAAAGCCATGTTGACCTTTGAACTCTTGAATTCTTTCACATGACAGGCCGTCCAATGACTGTGAATAAAATTAATTTACAGTCATTTTAAAATCTAAAATAAACCACATAGTTATGGCCCGGACAAGCTCATTTATGGCAATTTTTTACCTTCGAACTCAAAGTGTGACCTTGACCTTGGAGATATCGACATACTTTTTTCGCCCGCCACACCGTCCAATGATGGTGAACAAATGTGCCGAATGATTTTAAAATCTCACAATGAATGACATAGTTATGGCCCGGACAAGCTCATTTATGGCCATTTTGACCTTTGAACTCAAAGTGTGACCTTGACCTTGACGATATTGACGTATTTTTTTTCTTGCGACACACCTTCCAATGATGGTGAACAAATGTGCCAAATGATTTTTAAATCTCACAATGAACGACATAGTTATAGCCCGGACAAGCTCATTTATGGCCAATTTTGACCTTTGAACTCCAAGTGTGACCTTGACCTTTGAGATATCGACGTAATTCTTTCGCGCGACACACTGTCAAAAGATGGTGAATAAATGTGTTGAATTATTTTAAAATCTCACAATGAATGACATAGTTATGGCCCGGACAAGCTCATTTTGTGACTATTTTTTACCTTTGAGATATTGACCTAGTTCTTTTGCATGACACACAGCGTCCGTTGATGATGAGCAACTGTGCCAAATGATTTTAAAATCTTACAATGAACGACATATGAACGACATAGTTATTGCCTTGACAAGCTCATTTAAGGCCATTTTTTTATCTTTTAACTCAAAGTGTGACCTTGACCTTGGATATATCTACATAATTCTTTCGCGCGACACACCGTCCAATGATGGTGAACAAATTTGCCAAATGATTTTAAAATCTCACAATAAATGATAAAGTTATGGCCCAGAAAAGCATTTGACCTTTGAACTCCAGGGGTGACCTTAACCTTGGAGATATCGACGTACTTTTTTCACAAGACACACCGTCCCATTAGGGTGAACAAACGTACCAAGTAATTATAAAATCTAACGATAAATATCAAAGTTTTGGTCCGGTTAAACTTTCTGTTTAAAACTCACTAAGTGTCCCCGCAACCTAGTTTATTACTTGGCATGACCCATATTCAAACATGACCTAGACATCATCTACATACAAATTGTGACCAAGTTTGGTGAAGATCGGATGAAGTTTCGGTACAGACCGACAGAGCGACAGACCAACCGACCGACAGACCAACCGAAAGACCGACAAAGTGACTCCTATATAGCTCCCATTACCAATGTTAATGGGGGTATAATAAAAAATTCTTACACAAAAAAAGAGAACAAATGTTAATATGTATGTGCCACTTTCAGTCCATATCATACAGAACTAGATATGTCACAGACACTCATCCCCCATGGACACAGTCAAATTTAATCAAATATAAATTATAACCAAAAAATCTTCTTAATATACTTAATACTTGAGCAAAATACTACAAACAGTCATAATTTTATGAAGCGCACATATATATATATCTCAACACATGAAAAATGACAGACATAATTTTGCAATAGTTGATTGCACAAAAAATGACTCCCTTTAAGATCACTTAAATATGATCTTTCTAAGGCTGTTAAGTGAAATTTGCCAGCTTTTAAAGAAAAGTTGAGTTAAAAAACATATTTATTTTTTTGACCTTTGACCTTGAAGAATGACCTTGAGCTTCCAACACTCAAAATGTGCAGCTTCATGAGAACGCCACTTTGAATTTATTTATTTTTTAATTTTATTTTTCACCTTTGACCTTGAAGGATGACCTTGACCTTGAACTTCCACAACTCAACATGTGCAGCTTCATAAGAACGCTGCTTTGAAATTATTATCTATTTGACCTTTGACCTCGAAGGATGACCTTGACCTTGAACTTCCACCACTCAAAATGTGCAGCTTCATGAGATACACATGCATGCCAAATATCAAGTTTCTATCTTCAATAATGCAAAAGTAATGGCCAACGTTAAACTTGAATTTTTTTTTCGGATGGACAGACAGACTGACATACACACATACTGACATACTGACGGACAGTTAAGGTAGTGCACCTCTAATGATTTCCCGCAATTTCTTCGAAGGTTGAAGAGCCTACTATTAGGTGCCGTAGTCTAGTGGTTAAGGCGATAGACTAGAAATCTTTTGGGATATTCCCGCGCAGGTTCGAATCCTGCCGACGACGTATACTTTTTTGCGACGCGTTTTATTTATTTTCTAACGTAATTTGATTTAATATGGCATATAAGCTATATTTATTGTTAAATATGTTGCAATTTTTATACACATTCTTCAATTATTAAAATTAAAACGTTATGGCGAAATTGGGTGATTTACTATTGAAAATACGAACCATGCATGTTGCATTTTTATTTTTATTTCAAAAAGTAAAAGGTAAATCTGTCTAGTTCTTGGTAGTTTTGCTGTATATAGTGTTTCTATAAAAACTAAGTTTAAAATATGACTTAAATGATACTATTTTGAATTTTATGACACTTTGTTTTTAACCGACCCAATTTTTACTTGGCTGAAATCACTTACATTTCATGACGCTCTTCCATAGATAAAAATTTGTAAAAAATAAATGTCTGTAAAAGAATACTTATTTCATCTTGTTTAAATTTTAAACACCTTTACAGCATCTGTACACACCAACTGCATGCCCATATTTGGAAATTTGAATGAATTATGGAACTTTTATATACCCCAGGGGTAAAAATAAACTGGACAAAAGCCGAGCGTGGGGGTGGTTTTGAAAAAAAACGGTATATTTTTTTAAAAAGCATGGAAAGTAGGGATGGCATCGAATACCAATATCGGTATTCGAATGTTCGCAAATTCATTCAATCGAATATTCGAATATTCGCATAAAACGGCTGGATTGATTTTACCTTGTTATGTGTTAATTTCCATTGGTTTGCAAGTTATATCCGTTTGCTAAATACGAGGCTGTTAATTAACGTTGCTATCGCTGTCGACTAATACTATGACCGATACTGTGATCGGGCACAACTAGAATGTAACAAATCGTGTCATAGAATTTTATTTTTTAATGATTCCACAGATTTGTAGCAGGCCGCGCATATGTAAAACTAAGTTTACACACATTACTTGTTGCGGTCTTCTTATCAACAGACCGTGTAAAGTATTCCATACTGCAGAAGGGGCTGGTGGCATTTTAACATTTGAATTATGATTCTTTGATGATTGTTTAATTTATATCATCTGTTACTTTTGAGTAATTCATATATTTAAATGTCTGTTCAAACTGTGATCACAAAAACTAAATTATTATTCGCAAGTAAATTGAACCCCTTAATTGGTACCTAATTGACAAACAACAGTTCGGGCCCTTTCTTATAGTAAGTATATTGCATTGCTCGATTTGAGTAATTCACACATTTTAATGCCTGTACATACTGTGATCACAAAACTTTATAATTATTCGCCAGTCAATTGAAACCGTTAATTGGCACCCCATTGGCAAACAACAGTCGGGGCCTTTCTTAGAACGTGTATATTGCATTGCGCAATCAACACTGATACGGGCCGCGTTATCAGTTTGACACGAAGAACGTCACGTCAAACATGTTACTCCCAAGTGATTTCGGTTGCTTTTTAGTAAGCGGTTCGCAGGTCTTTAAATATTGGTGAAATTATGTTTGAAAAAAAAAATGCGAATATGCGAATATCATTTTTATTATTCGAATGCTGATCATTCAATCGAATATTCGATTATTCGAATAATTTTGCCATCCCTAATGGAAAGCCTACCTACAAATTTGCATGTAGTTCAGTGAAATGATGCTGATTAAGAAAATAATTAATTAGATTATATTTGGATATGTGCCCATTAGAGGTGCGCTACCTTAAACTGCTATATGCCACCCTACCGGGAGCATAAAAAATCTGATAAAGAGAGACAACTCAAAATCAAAATGTGCATTGTTACTGATTGTTCATAGTTACATAGTTGTTTCAAAATCAATATATTTTTAGTTGTGGCGACCTTGACCTTGGAGATATTGAAGTAATTCTTTCGCGCAACACACCATCCAATAATGATGAATAAATGAGCCATATGATTTTAAAATCTCACAATGAATCACAAAGTAATGGCCCCGACAAGCTCATTTATGGCCATTTTTGACCTTCAAACTCAAATTGTGACCTTGACCTTGGAGATATTGACGTAATTCTTTCGCGCGACACACCGCCTAATGATGGTGAACAAATGTGCCAAATTCTTTTTAAATCTGACAATGAACAACAAAGTTATGGCCCGGACAAGCTCATTTATGGCCATTTTTGACCATCAAACTCAAGTTGTGACCTTGACCTTGGAGACATCGACGTGATTCTTTCGCGCAACACACCGTCTAATGATGGTGAACAAATGTGCCAAATGATTTTAAAATCTCACCATGAATCACAAAGTTATGGCCCTGACAAGCTCATTTATGGCCATTTTTGACCTTCCAACTCAAATTGTGACCTTGACCTTGGAGATATTGACGTAATTCATTAGCGTGACACACCGTCTAATGATGGTGAACAAACGTGCCAAATGATTTTAAAATTTGACAATGAACAACAAAGTTATGGCCCCAACAAGCTTGTTCCGCCCGCCGGCCCACCAGCCCGCCCGCCGACATCCCCAATCTAATAACCAGTTTTTTCCTTTGGAAAACCTGGTTAAAAACACAAAGGGCCATAACTCAGCACAAATTGGTGGCTGTCAAAATTCCGTTCTTTACTGATGTACTTAAACTATGAAAGTTATGGAAAGATTCACACAGAAGTAAAAGAGGAAATAATAAAACACATTTTGAGAATGGGCCATAATTCTGACACAACTGGTTGTCTTTACATGTATTTACGAATATTTGCACACTAATGTCCCTCAGCTGTGAAAGTTTGAGCATAATCCACCTACAAGTTGAAAACACATTCTTGATATCGGACACGGAAATAAAAAGTCCTTTTATTAATTTAACAGCAATAACTAGGTAAACAACCCAATTGTTCAATTTGGGATTGAAATATTCAATAATAAAGTGTTTCATTAACAGTAAATGTCATGGTATCGCTATTTTTAAACAAGAGCACCGCATAACGGATGCCACGCTCGGCTGCGAAAGCTTGTCAGAATTTTTTAATTTTTTTAGAGGTCACAGTGACCTTGACCTTTGACCTAGTGACCCAAAATGGGTGTGGCGTGTAGAAGTCATCAAGGTGCATCTACATATCAAGTTTCAAAGTTGTATGTGGAAGCACTTTGATTTTAGAGGCAATGTTAAGGTTTTTGTTAAAGTTTTATATTAGAGGTCACTATGACCTTGACCTTTGAAATAGTGACCCAAAAATGGGTGTGGCATGTAGAACTCATCAAGGCGCAACTACATAAAGTTTCAAAGTTGTAGATGGAAGCACTTTGATTTTAGAGCCTATGTTAAAGTTTGATATTAAAGGTCACAGTGACCTTGACCTTTGACTTAGTGACCCAAAAATGGGTGTGGCATGTAGAACTCATCAAGGTGCATCTACATATGAAGTTTCAAAGTTGTAGGTGGAAGCACTTTGATTTTAGAGCCAATGTTAAGGTTTTAGCACGACGCCTACGTCGAACGGTGGACGAGCAGGCTATGACAATAGCTCGGGTTTTCTCCGATAACAGCCTTGCTAAAAATACATTTTACAAGTCAATGCCTTTAAATGAGACAACTGTCAATAAAATTTTAATCGACAAGATGTTTGTCCTTAATAGACCCAGTGTTTTTGTTCACTATTTTGAGAATGGGGCTGGTTCACTTTGATTTGAGAAGTATCACGTCTTATGTACTAAAATTTTGTCATTAATCTTGTTAATTTCATGCTAACAAATACTTCATAACGGATAATAAAAGTATTGCAATATAATAATGTATAAGGTTCAACTTAAAGAGCTGGATTTGGAGATAATTAAAATTTGTATCCTTATAATAAAAAAACTTTTTTGAAAACTTTCAATTGGGAATTTGTTGGTCCCATTTGGGAAAATAAATATACTTCTTTCAATATGGAATGGGCCCCCATACCGGACCCAAATTTGAACATAAAAAAAACACTGATACCATAGCAGGACAAATATGATTGGTTAATTTTCTTCTGGGCCCTTAATTTTTGCACCATATAAACTATATTTATTCGGTCAAAAACACACATTCTTTATTTGACATTTAGTTTAACACTATCATTATAAATAAACTGTTCTGTGAATAATTGCATGAAATACCACCCCAAATATACATCAGTGAAATACCGCCCCAAATTCACATCAGTGAAATACCACCCCATATTTACATGTACATCAGTGAATTATCATCTGATATTTACACTAATGAAATACCACCCTGTATTTACATCAGTGAAACACCACCCCATATTTGTTGCATAAATGATTAAAATTTTTGTTGTTGTGAAAGTTAGTTTTAATTAAGTTACGTTTAAAACCAGAAGTGTTACGCAAAATGTGCATGGTTCATGAACAATCATGCCTTTTCCGCCCATTCCTGTAGCGCCCCATTTCTGCCCCATTCCCAATCTAAAATCGAAAATTTTAATAAAGTAATTATAAAGAGCTTTTTCATTTATCTTTTGTTAGTTAAAAAAGCTAAAATGCACAAAAAATGCACAAATTTAAGTGCCTGGTTGACCACCACTAGAAGGCCTGTTGGTTTCACATTTTGACCTCTTGGCTCAAAAGTTATTGAGAACCCTGCATACCACCCCAAATTTACATCAGTGAAATATTACCCCATATTTACAACAGTGAAATACCACTCCACATTAACATCATGCAGTGAAAATAACCACAATCTTTAATGTTATTTTTTCGTAGCGCCCCCCCCCCTTCTCTTTTGTGCGAATGTTTTATCTAGTGCAGTATGGCAGTATGGTTCCTTTTTCAGTTATTCATGTTTTTCTGTCCCTGACAACCATAATTGAATGCTGATGGGGCAAAGGTCCTGCAATAAATATTTTATTAAATATTTTATTAAATTTTATAAAATTATTTATTTAAATAATTAAGTAAGCCTTCTTCCAGCATTATCACTTTATATCAAATATATATATATATATATGCGTCTGTATACAGCCATAGTTCAATTACTTAATTATTCTAAATATTCATAGCTAC